>NC_088980.1:115860487-116161979 GCF_963932015.1 Anas acuta | reverse complement strand
ATACCTTTGTATCAAAATAAAATACTGCTTGATGTAATGTTAGAGGATACTTTTTTTTTTCTTTTTTTCAACAGTAAGTCCACATATATTCTGTGTCATTCCCTTTCATTTTGTTAGAAAGTCAGGAAATATACCAAATTCTAATGTATATCTGAAACACAAATTGAACACACTTATATATGTCCAATAAGTACAATTTATACACATTTGTATCAGTACAATCTAGTGGAAAATTTCTTGTGTTAGTGAGGCATTTCAGAAAGTTGAAGAGAATCTCCTGCCAGTCACACCTGGTTTGATGCGATCCTTGTTTTCCTGGCTGCCTCTGCATTGTTTTGAGTTCCCTCAGCTCCCCAGGGCTGTTTGTTTTATCCCCACTCCAGCCAATAGCCCTCTAGTATGAAGGCCAGGCTTCTGGGACAGAGATCATTTCTTTGTTATACTTGCGCAGTTCCTAGTACAGTGAAGCCCTGACCTCCAGGTTATCATACTACAGTTAACCCCTAATAATGGAAATCTGACCTGCTGGTACAGAATATCGTGTAATGAAAAGTGATAAACATCAAGGAGTAAAACCCACAGCCTTCCTAAATAATTTGACAAGGCTATTACCACATCTCTGATTGGTAGAAAAGCCACTGCTGCTGTACAATGTTTCAGCCTGGTTGCTGTCAAGAAGATGAAACTATCTACTTTCAAGTATTATGGCATTAATATTCTAAACAGGAGTCCCCTAAAAAATAATTGGGTAACAGTGCTTGCAGATGTCACATATTGTTAGCACTCTCTGCATGTTGGTTTTCTATCCAGCTGACCACCAGAAGTCCTCTTGTAAAAGAGTCTAAGAGTCACAGCACTTTCATGTGCTTGTCTCCTTGCTGCCTCCTGAGCAAAACCCTTAGGAGTAATCATGTGAATGGGGCTTCAAAGGTATCTGTACAAACTCTGTTAGCTTGGTTTAAATAATAGTCGCACACTGCTTAGCCAAGGTTGCCTTCCACTGAGAAGCATGCACTTGCTCTGTTCCAGAGTCTGCAAGAGATGGGTAATCTGGAGCAAAATGTAGGAATAATCCTCTCCCACTGTATCTGTGCAAACATGTCCCACTCCATGATGAAGTCCCCTAGTGGCAATTGCCAGTCATAGGAACACTGGCACTGTATCAACTTTTGGCACAGCAAGTGCTCTCAACAGTAGCCTACACAAAAAGCAATGGCTTAAAACCAATTTTTAAATGGCTTAAAATAGCTAGAAATGCATTCAGGACAGCATAGACTGTGCCTATACTTGTAGGGAAATTCAATTGTCAAAAACAAGCATGCTGAAAAATTCTTCCTGTGTCAATGATGGAGGAAACGACTTGCCGTCTTCTGGGACTGGAGTGTGGCACCTATGCTTAAGAGTTTTGCTTCTTCTAAGGAGCCTGGCTTCTTTATGGAGCACACTTCAATTGGCTAACCTTATTTCTGGTAATGAGGAATCTACAGCACATCATTTTGTCATTTGAATAATTTATTTTCGCTGTCAGTGGACAGGATACTGACTTACTCTTGCAGCACAGCATTACAGCTTTGTTTCCATACATTAGTTTGACTGAGTAGCTGACGTCCAGCATAAAAAGGAGATCTCATTTCTTAACAGAGATTAGAACAATTTATTGCTGCCTCTGGGACTGTGAGCTCGTCTTTTAGTTGGCCTTACTAATTAGCAGCATAAACTCTTGCCTCCCTTATGAGATTGGTTCACAACTGGATTTTGACAGAAGTTCTGAGGGTCACATAAGGAATGTTCTCAGGGACTAGTCAGGCCAACAAATTGAATCAAAAGGACTGAAATACAGTGTGATTCCTAATGTGAAGCTCTTAATATGAAGTACATTGTGCCATGAAATGTCTTTTGAAGTGATTGCTTTCATGCTCTTTATCTTACCATCTGTTTTTAAAACAATATTTATCCTTAACACAAACAGTTTTTCTCATAGACAATTTATGCTAGCAGGATCACACTGTACAGAGCCAACCAATACCACTGCTGCAGCATCTCTGGCATTTCATGGTTACACTGTCTGAGACAAGGCCACCTGACATTTTTTGAGCTGTCTAGAGGTGGAGTTTATTGAGCTCCCATGGTTTGCTGTGAGAAGGATAACCACCCCTATTTCCAGACAGCATTTAATCCTAGAGTCACTCCCAGTGGAGACACTTCACCTGCTTCATTTGTTACAGGGCACAACATCATTAAAAATCAAGGGTTAATGCAAGTGTATAATAACAAAACTACTAGTAAAGTCTTCATTATCAGTCTGGAGTTATTCTTTAAGACCTGGAGTCTCAGATTATGAAATTTCCAGCTCTCACAATTGTAACAGTTGATCACACAAGGTTTAAAAAATAAAAATAATTTAAAACTCATCTGACTTCAGAAAGAGACTGTTTTGATTCTGAGGCCTAGTGCACAAACGCTAATGTTTTGGATTTGGCACATAAGTTACTATAAAACTTTCCTAATGTCATTACAAATCTCGTCTCCTTCTCTTGTCTTTACTAAGGAGACACAGGCGTTGCCTTGCCTTTTCTTGCCTCTCCCTATTTAATCACAGAATCATAGAATGGTTTGGGTTGGAAGGGAGCTTAAAGATTATCTATTTCCATCCCCCCTGCTATGGGCAACTTGTTCCAGTGCTGCCATAAGGTTTCCTAAGAGCCTTCTCTTCTCCAGGCTGGGAACAACCCCAACTCCCTTAACCTGTCTTCACAGAAGAGGTGCTCCAGCCCTCTGAGCATCCTTGTGACCCTCCTCTGGACTCACTCCAACATCTCCTTGCCCTTCTGGTGCTGGTGGCCCCAAGAATTGAATGCAGTACTCCAGGTGTGTGTGTGTGGAAGGCAACTACATGTCCTCAAGGTACTCATTAACTCTGTCTTTCAACCCTAATCTCAAACTTGTGAGTCTGGGGCAGCTGAGAAATATCAGACTACCCATTGCAATGTCCTCAGTCAGGATAAATGGTAACAGGGAGGAAGAGGAAGGAAGCTTCACGTCATCAGCCATAAAGCCACTATACCTGTGGTTGAGAAGGTTTCTACAGCCCTGCTGCTGACATTAAGGAGTGACAGGGGAAGAACAGCCATAATGCATAATTATATGATCAAGATAGTAATTTTGGCATCATCTTTCCTTTAGGTTCATATGTAGGCCTGCAGAAGAAAAATAGTTGACTTGTGGAAATGACATGCCTATGTTACAGGCATCAAACTCACTAGTAAAGTTTGGTCTGTTAAAAAAAAAATAATTAAAAAATAAATAAAATAAATATCCTTGTCATTATTTTTGTCAGTGGATTGTCAGCACCAAAGGTGCCTCAGGCAGACATAAGGACCCACAAGAAAAAAAATGTCTGTAATAGATTGGTTCTGGTGATGTTCTGAAGGAAAGGGTCTGGTAAGACCTATTGCCATCATGGGAAGTGAAGCCTGACCTGGCTTTGCTTTCAAGAAGGTACAAAGCAGACAAGAAAACCATCAGATTTCAGCAAGCCGTATTACTTTTACTCAGTGCTGGTATTTTACAGTTTGATATTTACACAGAACATTTGTAGCTTCATGTCAAATCAAACCATGTGGAAAATGCTGTCCCTGTAACAACCGTGAGAGTAAAGTCTCCCATTTTCAGATTTATCTGCAGAATAAACACTTCATGTTGGCTGTAGAAATGTTAACACTCATAAGAGAGAAAATAACAATGTTCAGAAAAGAATTATGGGTGTCAGGCTGCCTGCTTTATCTTCCTTGTTAAAGTTTACCATTAAAACATGATGGTACCCAGAGCACTTCAAGACTGCTTAACTATTTATAATATATGCACATATATGATATACATATAGACACATATTTATATAACACATATATGTAATTTTAAATGTTAAAAATATATATGAATATAAAATTGTAATTGTAAAATAGATTTAAACATTTCCTAGGACTGCATAATTCAGTGTTCGAAAGCCGTTTTAGCTATGGGGTGCTACAGGATTTCCTTCTGGGAGCTGGATAAGCTATTGTTATTTAGGTTTTTCTACTTTCTTGGATGTGGAGGGAGGAACTTTGCATTCATGGCTCTATAGAAGCTGTCAGGGGAACAGCCTGGAACAACACAGGTCATTTCTAGATTTGCCAAGTGCTTGTTCCCTTCTCTGCATGTCTTCAGCTTGCCTCCTCATTAACTGGCAATACCAAACCCCATGTCTAATTTTCTGCTGTTGTGTTAAACTCACAGGTGAGTTCAGATATGTGAAGTCCATCTCTCTTTCCATCTTCCGCCCAAGGAAACACTCTGAAGGGGCAGTACTTCTGCTCTTAGGCAAAAGAAACTTCAAATCATTAAGTAGTTGTGTCCTCTGAAATGGTTGAGCCCCAAACTGTAAAAGGCATTTTTTTTTTTTTTTTTTTTTTTTTTTTTTGTACTTGGAAAACCTCTTGGAAGCCATTCCCAGGGCTGAGAGGTATGATTTGGATTTTCCATCCACTGACCGCAGAGCTGAATTCAGTATCTAGATTTTCACTTCATGGTTGAATTATATATTTTCAGTTCTCACTGAAACTGTGACTATTGACTAAAATTTCTGTTTGCAAAGATATAAAATGGCAGATTTTTGGGCTCCTTCCAGTACCTAAGACTCCAGTTAATCCACTTACATCTGCCAGAATATGAGCTTTCTTCCTTTACAAAAAGTATGCAAACTTGTCACAAATGTTACTGACTCCTCAAACACTGAAAATATGAATGAAAAATGGAATGGAATACAGAAAACACAAACATTACTCAATAACTTCTCTCAGATACGCAGGTTTTAATGTTAAGTTCAAAATAATTAACAAGAATTTGGAAAAATTGATAAGAGAGCAAGACTTCAGGAAAAATTCAGGTTCATCATGAAATTAAGTTTACGGAGATTTTGTGTGTTTTATTATGGAAAATACCATCTTGAAAGAAAAACAAATATTAAAACAAACAAACAAACAAAAAACAAAAAACAACAAGAAAAAGAAGGATCTGAATGAGAAATTTGTATGCTTGGAGCTTCATTGTAAAAAACCTCAGCAGTTGCCATAGGGTCTTTGAAGGGACAACTGTCTGTGCAGAAAATATAGAGAAATGGAGACCATGTGATGGAAAGTGCCACCAGATCTTGCAAAGCAAAGATCTCAATCAGCTAGAAAAGTTAAAACACCCTCAAGTGATGTCATTTGAAAAAAAAAAAAAAGGAAAAGAAAAAGTAAATAAATAAATAGGATAACAAAAGGTTTTACTAGATGAGAAAATGAAGTGAAATTTTAAAAAGAAGAGAAATTTTATAAAATGTTTGAGGATTCAACCTGTAGAAGAGGTAAAATATAGCATGGATATCCTGAAAGGAACATAGTTAGATAAGAGGAAAAAAGACCAAACTCCCACACAAATACAAGCAGACGAATATTTTTTTCTAACTGGGGAGAGAATAAAATAATTGTGATTTGACCTTTTCCTTACCATTCAGACACAATAGCAATAGCTTCTATATATAAACTTTAGATGTTCTTCAGCTGCGCTCATCCAAAGGGTATTTATTCTAACTCAGAAAGGCTAGTGGTAAAAGGAGTTGGGGGATATTTTATTTACACAGCGATAATTTAACCTAAGGAGTAGTACTCTAAGGATAGCCCCAGGAATGACTAGGATGTTGAGGGATCCAGATGAACTTTTTGACCTCCTCTGTTAAAGCTCCTTCCATGGTATTTGCTGGGCTTTTTCAAAGTGAAGAGGTTGGAGGACACAAAGCTTTTCTCATTTTAGTCTGGAGGCCACAGAAGCTTCTGCTTTTATGCCCCAGCAATGTTTGCCTCCAGTAAATCTGAACTGTGCTGGGCAGCTGTGGAAGGAGGGTAAAAAACAAAAAAGCCTTGTGTCTGAAACATTTGTGTTTATGTGCATCCTAGCCTGTACAGCTGGTCTGACTCAGCTCTGAGAAGATGCTGTGCAGCTGTTTCTCTGGAGCTATACCTGTGGGCAAGCAGAGTCCAACATCTATGTACGTCTTTCTGATCTCCAGAGTTCATTTTGTCCCTACTCTGTCATGTTTAATCATGAAGCATTCAGCTTTTTCTTACTGGATATTCATGTGCATATGTTCAGAACTTACAGGGCCAATCTACCATTGTTCCAGTTTCCCTATTGATGTTTTTCTTTCAAATCGGAGCCCAGGGACTTGCTACAAGCCCAAATCCAATCTTTCAGAATTGATTATTTCCTTGCTGGGTCCCTGTTTACTGCAATTCTCTAAGACTGGGTTCAGCTGGTGCAAACTAACTTTGTCTTTTCTGTGAAGATAAGGCAAGATTTACCCTGAGTACTGTACAGCTCTGGCAAGTCAAGGCCATATAATAAGCACCCCTTTGAGGCTTCTCTGCTGCCACATGCAGAGAGTGGCCACAAGACCAAGGAGAGGCAGCAGCCCCTTGAAGAAGCTCAGGGGAGGATGCTCAGAAGACTAAGCTCCAGCTCTGATGAGCTCATCCTGCTGGGAAGGCAGGGAATACAACCAAACCAAATCAACATACATTCTGATCTGAAGATGTGATCACTAGGCAGCTAGACACTGAGATACCATGCAAATGGAAGTAATTAAATAACAGAAAAAAAAAAAATGGAGATATCTGGAATTATCAAAGGAATCTTTGAGAAAAATTAATGTATCTCCAATGCCCTGAGATCTGCTGGTCCAAAGGAAAGCAACGATCCCTACATAAGAAATGAGGCAAACTGTAAGGTAGAATAGGGTAATGGTGAAATATTTCCAATGCTAGAAGGTTCCAAAATGTGTAAGAAAAACAGTTTTTGAATGTTTCATGTGTGGAAAAAATCAACTTGTGACAGCTGATCCTTGGAAGGAAGAGCAGAAGAACCCAATTCAGTCCAAGTCAGTAGGAGACAGCCCTGACCCCTCTTCAGACTGAATCCATATGTCTCAGAAATAACTGGAAATAAATGAGTCATTGGGATCTCAGTGGAGCATGCAGCAATCTCAAATGGCAGCCAACCTCCCACAGATTTACCCACTGATCTTGTCCTTTCCCAGGAGTAAATCCAGTTGCTCATTTTTGTGCAGCTCACTGTCATGTACGCACTCGCACACACACAGAGTAGACTAATATAAACTTTTATACATATTGTGAGTTTCAGAGCATTTTATGAAGGTTCATATCAAAAAATAAGTGTAAGTGAAACATCAGAGGAAGGCCATTGCTGTGGTGAGTGGAGAAGAGTGGCTGGGAACCATGTTTGCCAGGCATGCCCATCAAGCCCTAGAGGAAGCCTCTGCATGTCTTACACCACAAGGTGAGAGACAAATAATATAAGTTCCTTTTGCCTTTCAAAAGAACCTTGTGACTGCTTTTTTAGCTAGATTATTCCACAGTCTTTGTACTTGTAAGGATTGCTTTTCTAATGAGGTAAGAGAGGTCAAAAGAAATTAATAGCTAAGATAAAAGCTATCAGGCTGATATAAATTAAGCAGCTTATAACATTTGCAATGCACCACAATCTGCAACAGATAAGGGACTCTAAAGTGAAAGGAAGGTTCAAAAGGAAGCTGATATTGGGAGTATCTACACTCTCATTTCTCTTTTTAAGAAGACAGCTGGGCCACAGTTGCAGTTTCCTGCTGAAACCTGTGTTCCCACTGATGCTCAGAGTGAGGATATCACTCACCTGGTACAGTGCAGCTCCTGTTCAGTGGCTCTGGTGTGATCCCACAAGCCTACATGCAAGTCCTCGTATGATAGGGACCATTGTCCTCTGACACCACAGTGTCAGTGAGAGCTTTATAACAAAGCTCTCCCTTGCCTACACTGAAAGGAAGCTCTCCCTTGCCTATCCCTGAAGCTACCTCTGCAGCAGCTGAAGGCAAGAGCCAAATCTCTGAAAGTGCAAAGTGTCAGGTATGAGTCTGCTCTCAGCTCTTCCTGCTGATTAGGTGTTTCCCCAGGTGATGGGTTTTCATATTAATAATTGTAAAGAACTCTCTGCATTAGTGTCATATGTTTTAGGAGCTAAACTTTTCGTTCTGAGTAAGGGCACAGACAACAAAGAACATTATCCCTACAGGACCTGATGCTGATGCTGCCTCATGTTGAAGCTCCTCGTGGGAGCTTGGTCTCAAAACCCATGCAATAGCAAAAGGGCTCTGAAGTGCCTGCGTCATTGCTATCACTTGTATAAAACCTTAGCTCTCCATTATTCCACATGAGTTTTAAACCTATCTGGCACAATCGGTGGTGTATGTACACCAGCAAAACTTTTGCTCTAGTTGATTTACCTTGTTTGCGTAAAGATATTATACCTTTTGCAATCACATCTCTTTACTGACAGATTTTATTTTTTCTACAGTAAATAACTCATTCTCAGCTGCACACACACAATTCCAGGCTCCTCTTAGGCATACTCTATTTTCTGGATTTTTTATTTTTTTTTCTTATGTTCTGGTTGTGATCTTTAGGACCGTTGAATGCTTTCAATGACAAAATGATATTTTATTTTATTTTTTTTTTAAACAGGTAATTTATTTGCAACAGTAGTGTGAGATACAGTAGAGTACAAGTGGGAACCAGAAAATCATATATTATTTCACAGTGTATTTTTCAGTAGATTATTCCAAATGTAACATAAGGAAATTTTAAGTCCTATAACATTAGTTCTGATACCATGGTGACTAACATTACCACAATAAGCAGTCTTGTGGAAAAATCCTTGTGCTTAGTTTGCTCTACCTCATTTGTCTTAAATTACAGAGACTGCATCAGTATGATTTAGATCATGTAAGTAACCGTGTAACAAGTAATTCACTCTGAATTTGCATCACATCTGTTTAGTAAGTCCTTGAGAAACTCAGATACACACAGGTCGATTTGAGACAAATTTTGTATGGTGTTCTCTTCTCTCACCTTAGACAAAAAGGTTCACAACATAAATTTTTACATATTTTATTTAGATTATAAATACTGGATGGTGTATAATATCCTGCATGTGTTACACAGACTGAAGATAAAATGTTGCAGGGCACAACAGCAACTGCTCTGTTGCCAAGCACTAGAAAGGTGGAAATCCTATTTGAAGGCTGTTTAGCTTTTTGTGCAGGTACCATGGCTAATTAATAATCAGGAATAAAACTCATTTTGAAAAAATCATGTGTAAATATATGTGACAAGCCTAAACACTGCATATGAGACGTCTTGCTCCTGCTTCCACTGAATGAAAAAAAAAAAAAAAAGGTACAATTTACATATACTTTAACAGGAGAAAGCTTATGATAACTCAAAATGCTGAAGGAATCTTGTTTTATTATTATTATTTCTTCTTTCATGAGAATGTTTAGAATTTGGCTGATAAATGCCTTGGAAACGGTGCAACCTGAAAGATATTTGTGTGACTCTGTGTAATCACCTTTAACTTTCATCCTTTTTTTTTTCTGATGCCCAGTGATTAAATATTATGAATATATAACAATATTTAAAGAACTTTGCCATCATGAAGGAGTAAGACTCATCCATATTTTTTTAGGAACCCAAACTAATGGTGAAATGGCCATCAAACTTACTGTGATATTTATCAACCAACATAAACCAATAAATACTTTATTTCCAATCCATGAAAAGATCATGCCAGTCTATTATTTAACAAAATTTTACTATTTTATGATGATGATACCACTGTGCAATAACTTAGAAAAGCACATATCCCTGCATTTTAAAGCTAAGTCGTAAGGGATGCTGAAGTGTGACATTCCCTTACATAAATGGTGATCATCACATAAAATGGTGATCTCTTGTTGTGGGGTAAAGCCAGTTTTGGTGGCACATACACCTAAACATTTACTTTAGGGTGGGTCATAAACCTCAAGTCAAATGCATCTCCTTCCAGAAATAACTATCTTGACTAAAAGCTCTTATTTTGGAAAAACTACAGCGAAGTCCATGACAGAAGCCATCAAACCCCTAAATAGCTCAGGATCATTTCCATTGTAGTTAACGACAAACCTAACCACGAGTCTCATTCCATGGGAGCAGGAGCAGGCCTACCATATTTTGCTTGTCCAATGAATGGCAACATCCTTTATGGTCTAATGGTCTCTTTACTTCAGCTTCCTTTTTTCCCCTGATCATTTCAGGAGTCTTGGCATCTTATGTCCAATACTCCTGTTGAGCGAAGTGCTCTCCCAGGACTGGCTCTGAGTGGTATCCACACTTCGTTAAAAAAAGGTGTGTTCCAAGGAAAAAAAATCCTCCCAATTGAATTGGCTAGCTCCATGCTCTTGTTATGCTAACCTCAGCAGTCGAATCAGGCTGGGTGGAGAAAAGTATCATGCCATTTGTGTACAGAACCCTCAAGCATAAAACAAATCACAGTTTCTTATTTAAATAATACAGTACCATGCAAAATTCACTTCATAAATGAGTTTCTAAGGAGTGTTTTTAAATATGAAAATGTAAAAAATTTCCTAACAATCCACCAATGCTATGTGTATTACTCTCTTCACTTTATCTGCTTAATCCATGCAAAAGGTTTAATCAAAGTGTCCCTTTAACAAACACAGCATTTGAACAAAACAAAACAAAATGAAACAAAATGAAATAAACCAAAACAAACCAATAAAGTCAGAACAAATGCCTACACACACGTACAAAAAAGCACACAAGTTTTAATCTTTCTGATTGAATCTATTTAGCATGACGTTTACCTATCTGAGGAGAGGCATACAGGAGTCCAAACACCTGCCCTTCCCCAGGAGACTCAGTCCTTGCTGTGGCTTAGCTCCTTACCAGTGCTACTCAGCTTCTGCTTGGCTCTTATCTGTGATCTGACATTGTATCTTCAAAGCAATTCCCTAACTATACTCAAGCCCTTGAAGTGTGATGCTGTTACTGTGTCAGAGGCACAAATATCAGCTGTTTTACCAGACTCCACACAGGTACATGATAGAGAATGAGAGGACTCATGAGCACAAAGCAGAGCTGTTCCAGGGTCACCCAAGGAAGCCCTGACCTGCACACGTGAGCTACGTGCTGTGTCCCAGGGGAGCAGAGGAAGGTCTGTAGCCCAACTACAGTGCATGGAGAATCACAAATCTCATGCTCAATGCAGGGAGCTTGTGCCACTCTCTACCATATTTTTTAAGGCAAGAAAAGTGTGAAACTAGGAGAACAGTACAGCAGGATATGCTGGGGCTACACAGTGCTGGTGAGCTGGGATAGTAGAATTGCCCTTGGATCAAAGTACACAGACTTGAGTTTAGCAGTGGTTTATTATCTCACTAGAATCATCTCATTCCCTGTAATAAAAATTGCATGTAGAGTATGTCAAAGAGCCAGAGTCTATTACAGCCCATTGTCAGGACTAATGTATTTTTTTTTCCCTCTTATTGCTAAGTAGGCAGGAGTAGCTTTTCAATTTCAAAATAAAACTATACAATTACAGTAATAATGTAATGCTCCTGACCGCTTGGCTGCTGCGTATTGTAAAACTCAAAACCACTGATCAGTAGCAAAAGCTGTAAGTCAGTACAATCTTTACAAAATGTCCTGTTGGGGTGATTATATCTATCAAAATACTTCTATGAGGGAAAGACTGATTACTGAAAATATTTCATGACCCTTTCCCCCTAAAAAAAACAAACCCTGCAAGTGCTTGCATCTTTTCCTAACAACAAATAAAGAAGCTGGTGAAGGTGCTGGAGGTTTAATTAAGACTGCAAGAGCAGTGGAACAAGCAAGGATCTTGTTCAACTAGTTAGGCATCAGCTACAACAGAAAAACAAAAGCAGTCATATTTTTATCGTCTGTTATAAAAAAATATTTCCCAATCAGTGTTTCAATACAGTTAAAAGTTAAAAACCCTCTACATTACTAATAAATTAAAAACCCCAGATCTCCAACCATCTTGTAAGAAAGTAGGTAAGTAATTTAAACCTTTAGTTTACATAAATTAGCACGGAAATCTGTATTTGAACAAGTGCACTGAAAACAGATATGCCTTCTTTTCTTCTGATATCTCTTATTTGAGTTATTAAGTAACAGGAAAGCCTTTATATTCTTTGCATGACCTTGAGAGTCTGCTGCCACTAAATGGTCAATAGTCAAACCCCAGGAGAATGTTTCACCAGACAGACAATGACATGGGCGAGCATGAAGTACAGTCAAATGCTTTGCAGCCTTATTATGGTAGACTTCAACATTCAATTTCAGCACATTTACTCCTGGGAAGAGATGAAGGTAATATATTTATACAGGAAATCATATGAGTGAAATTTGATGGGTTGATAGAATTTTTTTCAAAACCTATTAAAATACCATTTTTTTCAGAGGTAGTTTGCGAGGCAATAGCGATCTATGTGAGTGGAAACAATATTCCTTTGCTTGACTTTGGATAGAACTCTTAAGTACTATTGATGCTCTCCCTGAACCTTGCAGAGAAAGCTTAATGGATAAGACATTCTAATGAGAGCTGACAACAGCCAATTAAGTGTCAGAAGAACAATCTGATAAGTAGGTCTTCGTGTCTATAGGCGTTTCCTGATATGTCTTAACTGTCAATCTGAATGTTGAACATCTCTATCTTCATCTCATTATTGACTGATTTATTAAAGGAGAATGCCTTCAACTCCTTTTTTTTTTTTTTTTTTTTTTTTTTTTTGGACTTTGGGGTTGTTCCAGATGTTCCAGAAAGAAGGGAATGAAAACAGTAGGGACAACTCTTAATTTGCAATAATGCATGGGGAATTGTAATTGTAGTGAAGGCTTAATATTCCAACCAAGCAGATGTATGGTTTGGTGATGCCACTACCATGCAGCTGCCCACACCATATCTTTTAAAAAATGGTAGATGCTCAATTTAGAGGAGATCTGTTTCTTTAATAGGTGGAAGGATATCTGTGGACATGCTAGCAGGCTGTTCTCTGCTTTCAGTGCTCCTTGCTAGTCATACAGAAGACAGCACCTCGCTGGACGGATCTCTTCCCTTCTTGTCGTCAGCCCGGTCGATATCAATCACGTGAACTATGCCAGGCTTCAGGATCAGGTCATCGGTCTCTACGTGGCTCCTGCTATCATCCACCTCTGTGTATTTCCCTTTGGATGGCTGGGTAGCCTTACTGAAGACATCTTTAAAACGGCGTTTGAGTTCAACATCTGGGCAATAGACATACTCATAAAGAGCACCAGCAAGGACTGCTCCGATTATTGGTCCCACCCAGTAAACCTATGAAGAGAGGTGGGACAAACATAGGCATTAAGCTCTACAGCAAAGAAAGAAGCCAGGATCTCAGAGGAAATCATGTCACTACAGACTTCACTCATTAAACTTTATGTGACGTGCTCTAGCCCAATCATTTAAAACAGCTGTTTTCCAGAAGTGTAAGGTCATATCATTCACTGGATTTCATGACCTGTAAAAAGAGTTTTCTTTTTTTCTTCTTCTATCTGCCCACATACCAGATTATGAGGCAGAGAAGTGCTAGGTTCTAGTTAAGAACACTAAGTTTAGCAGGTGGAGCTCAACAATGAGGTGACTTCTCTAAAGTAATGTATGAAATAGGTCAAGAGTCAGTCTCTTAGGCAGTTAACAGCATTAGTTCCATGTAGCCTTTTTTCCTTCTCTGCCTCCTTCTCTCAGTCTCTCTTCTCTCACAGGTATTTTGTCCACTTCAGCAATACTCTCTAGTATTTCTGCTTTTCTTTTAAACTAGCAAGAGTAAGGTGATTGAGAACCAAGCCCATATCCTCAGAGAGAAATGTTTTTGTCAACTTTTATTGATCCACCTCTTTCCAAGAAGCTTTCTCTAAATTTTCATTGGTTATTTTCCACCTGTAGATAACATATCTGTGCTGTTTGCCAGGTGACACACAAAATAAATATCAATGTAGAAAACATCTTCTTTCTACATTTTCACCAAAGATGATGATCAACTTATAAGGAAACAAAACCTATCCTAATGCATATATGCAAGCAGTTCTGTTACAATATTTCAGAGTCACATTTCCAAGAGTCCAAATTTGACATCTTATCCTGCAGAACCCAACAGGCAGCCATCTATCTGATCATCTAATTTGTATAACCGAATGCAAATGACACACACAACTTTGTGGGGTAGCTATTTCAGTACAACAGGGAGCAGTTCTGTAACATTAGTAGGTGCAGAGGCCCACTGACTTCTCTTAATGACATGCTAATGTCACCGCTCTGAAGGAGGAGAAAAAAGCTATCTTTCCAAATGACCAGGACAACAGATAAGCTTCTCCTACAAGTTTCTACATAGTACATTTGTTTATTATTTACAGCGTTAGTCGTAAATTACAGGCTCCCTCAGAGTATGAATAATTAATCTTATGAAAAACTGTGGCAGTTTTTTCATATGAACAAGCCATTCACTGATAACTGGGTAGATCTGCCTCAATAGGATAACTCTTGGGAGCAAAGTTACACATGGTATTATGTTTGCAGAACTGGAGCCTCAGGGCCTGAAGACCATGCTATCTCTGTTGTTAGTTGCAGTGGGAGCAGTGTGGGCTCCATACTTTAAAAATCAAGAAAATCCTTATATACACTGTAATATGCAACTCTTACAGTTAGTACTGAAAGCGTCCCTGGAAGTGCTTTCCCTATCTTTAATTAGGGGAGGCTGAGCTGCAATCCATCTCTCCCTATAAAACATTAACTGTTTTTTGATAAGTTTAGTAGTGGGACGCTATAAAAAATTACTGTGTCACTCACAATCTGTTTATCAAGTTGTTTCCTGCACAAGTACTTCCAGTTAAGGGGACGCTTTCTAATAAAAGCAGATAACATCTGGTCTAGTTTGTAAAGACCAGGCTGCAACCCCTTCGTCTCTCAGTGTGAGTATGTGCAAAGGCAGGTTCTCCCCCTGGAAACAGATCACAGAGGGTCCCTGCTCTCAATGTGTATCTCTGCCCCGACTTTGCTGTATAGCCAGGTGAGACGTGAAGCCAACAGAATTACTTCCATAACTTCTCATCAACACGACTGGGGGGGGTTGCAATCTGCCTTGGAGGATTTTTTTTCTTTCTAACAGTTCGATTCTTTCTGTCTTGCTGGATTGCTTTTTATTGGTTTGAACTTTTTGTATGATTTCCTTTCTACCAAAGCTACTACCTCCACAAAATGCCCCCTGAATAGCAAGATGCTATTCTAGTGTGCTGTGTACCACATTACAATGCCAGGAGAAGAGAATGATTATACCAAAGCATGTGGCAGGTCAGCACCTGTCTTCTTCAGCGATGGCCTCTATGCGATGTGCAAGGATAGACAGCTAAAGGCAAATAATGTATGAAAAAATCCTGATAGCTATTTGTTGCTAGGGTGAAGGAAGCATGAAAGAAGAGTTACCCATTGGTTTTCCCATTTCCCCATGATGACAGCAGGCCCAAATGATCGAGCAGGGTTCATACTGGCACCGGTGTAATTGATCTAAAGTAGAGAAAAAATGTTACCTGTTATTAGAGTCTTAAAGATAGTCATTTAATTTCTTTTAGTCCTTGCACTATGGGACACCCTGGATTTGCAAGACATCTAATCCTGACAGTACATATTGTCATTCTCCAGAGTCTCATCACAAAATTAACAAAGCCATCATGCGAACAGGCAGGAAATCTCTGATGCAGCAGCCCAAGAGGACCCTCCTGCTACTTTCAAAATTTTTTTTGGCATGGACCTATAAAGACTACAGCAGCTATATAGCTATAGCAGCTATAAAGTCTACAGAAGTTTCCATTTACTTCTGAAGTAGACATAATGGGACAAAGACTCTATTTTTTTTTTTTTGAGAGAAGCCATTAACTTACAGCAAATAAATGTCCAATTGCAACAGAAAATCCAATTGCTAAAGCTACCGAACCAGTGACATCGTTTCGTTTTGAATCACAGCTGGCAAAAATAGTAAAAACCAGCTGGAATGTAATTATCAACTCCACCAGGAGTCCATGGCCAGCGGAAAGATCTCCATGTACCTGGAAAAAGAGAAAGAAACACCAGAGATGAAGCAAAAGTGATTTTGTAAATCAGAAAGCAACCACATACATTGATTATATTTCAGTAAACTGTATTTTCAGTGATTTCCTAAATACTACACAGTGAAATTAACTTTTAGAGGTACAAAGTCCCACCCTTCTTTTCCCCCTTCTGCCATTTTTTTTTTTTTTAATTGAGAGCCATGGAAAATTACAGCTGGACTGACAACAGACAGCTTGCCAGTAACATCGAACAAGAACTTCAAAGTTAGACTGCAGAAGTGTAGTTTATTTTTACACAGGGATTTGCAAATGCTGCACTTCCCCTTCACCATTTTTTTTCTTGGGAGCGCTGTAATTTACTATTCAATTATAAATTCATTAATTAGCCCTGACTTAATTAATTTAAATTTCAATTAAAAATTAAGCAGTGTGCGGCTCAAGTGCATTTTTAATAAGTCCTGCAACAGGGCTAACTGATGGCATTTCTTATTAGTTTAGAACAAAGCTGAAATCTAAGCCACAATCTATTTCAAAAGTATGTCATTTTAAATTGATGTTTTTTCAATCCCCATCATAATGGCATAGAATTAATTTCCCCTCCCCAGTCCATATGAAAATGGCATTTCATGCATATATTATTTAAATTTTGTATGTAAATTAACATTACCTGCTGTCATCAGATTTGGGGAAGTTATAGAAAAGAGAACTTCTATAAAAAGAATAGCTATAGATATTGCGCTGCATAAAGCCATCCCGGGGAGAGCTTTAAACCCTGTCTAGATGTTATAAATAAACCAACCAGCTCCTAAAATCTCTACTTGAGCTCTCTTTATTCTGTGTGACACTGATTATATTTTCTTAGGCTCTAAGTTAGTCTACTCCAGGAGCTGGAGCAGCAGTGATTACCATAGTGACTCCCAGGCCTCCCACTACACTTGGTGGTGTGATGAGATAAAGGATGCCTGCCCCCACGATGGCTCCCAGGCACTGGGCGAGAATGTAGAAGACTGACTTGGCGAGGCTGATTTTCCTTGTGCAGACCATTGCCACGGTCACAGCGGGGTTGATGTGGCCACCGCTGATGTGCCCAAAGCACTGCACCATGGTTGCGATGCTGAGTCCAAAGCAGAGAGAGATAAGAACCATGTCTACAGGCAGGGGCTTCTCCGATCCACCCCAGTTGATTGTGGAACCAAGGCTGAGGAGGACAAAAATTAACATGGCCAAAAATTCTGCTGAAACAGCTTTCCAGAAGGGCTGAGTCCAGACGCCTTTAAATGCTACCATGATGCTCTCACACTTGCACAGACGTCCACACTTACTGAAAAGGAAAACAAGTCTTCATCAGAAGTCAAGCAATAAGCCCTATGTTCTCCTGTTAGAGGGTTGCTATCTGGCAGGCTTTGGAGGGAAGATTTCAAGGCTGAGTATCCTTGGACTGGGATAACCATGGATGCCTGCACTGGCAAAGCAGACTGCCCTTAAAATACAGCCAGTGTTCGAGTATCTGCAGGTGTAATACACAGGTTAATTAGTCATTCCCTGTGATAAGTCTGTCCCTATAGCTTATTAGTTCATGAAAAGAACCTCCTTATATTTTTTGAAATAAATGAGAATGAAAACAAGTGTAATCTTCTACACTAGCTGACTTCTGCCTGCCTAAGAGTCTGCAAAACCCTACCACTTCCAGTAGCCAGTTAAGCATCATGCTCATTAGATCAGTGGGCATTCTCTTTTTCTAAGCAAATCTGTAGTTTCCACAAAGTAGGTACAATAGTTCAGTAAAGAGCAGTGTCTTAGCCAAACCCTGTTTTTTACTACAGTGTAGTGTTGGGAGGTTGCTTAGGGAGCTATAAGAGAAAGTCTATTTGTCTGAACACTCATACAAACCAATACTTCAATTTATATTTATGCAAAAAGCTCTTTCTTCTCTGTGGACATAGGGTAAAATTTGAATTCAGCCAGGAGAATAGATGAAATCCTAAATTCTGATTTTTAAATCAATCATGCAGTCAATTAAGTCCTTATAAGGGGCCAAGGGCGCAGAGTTAAGTAGTGGAATAGAAACATGTTTTCTGTACATTTGATGTGTGCTACTGTGTGTGGTAAAGAAAAGAAAGAAATGTCTTGATTTTCCCATCTGGAAATGCTATGTGTTAGTCTGCGCAGCCTTCCTGATGAGTTACAGTTTTGCTAGATGCTCAGATACCTATGAAAGTGGGTCACCAAAGAAAAGTTATTTGTGGTATTAATAAATTAGGAGAATAAGCCAAAAGGGAAGCATTTTAATGAGTTTCTAAGGAATGCTAACAAGATTCTTCTTTTAAAAACAAAAGCAAAAAACCCAACCCCTCCAAAACCAAAAACAAAACAGAAAACAAAAGAAAGAATATTCAGCTGTTACATCTGGGAACAGAATTTCAAGTGGAAGATGGATGAATTTATGCTCAGTTATCTAAGGTAACTGAGCTACAATGCATATTTAATACCACTTACATCAGAAAGAAGCATAAAATGCATGCCTAGCTTTTTCAAGTTATTGCAAGAGGAATGGCCCATGAATTTCTTAACAGTTGCTGAGAGTTAGGGAAAGGCAATTTAATCCTGTGACTGGAGCAAATAATTTGTTTCCTTGTCTCATTTCTTATGCTAATTTACTGTGTATTTTGGGTAGGTCATTTGTACTCTATCTCAGTTCTCTAGACTCTCAGATGAGAACAAGAATTACATTATTTCCTGAAAATGGCTGTAAAGTGCTTGTGAAGCAATCTGACAGACTCTGAATTTTGAGTGGGACTTGTAAGAGTGGGACTTGTAACTCATATTAACAACCAGTTAATGACCAGCTACCTAGATCAGGCTTTTTGTTCAAAATGGCTCCAAATTCACCACCTCCCCCAGTGCTAAAGCACACAGCTTTTTGGGGATTCTTGTCTTTGAACACTATGCCCAGACTCTCACTGCAACCTAAAGACTGTCAATAGCTTACCTTCGACAACCTTGCTACTCCCTCACTAACTTAATTTAGTGGCCTCAGGAGTACACAGGAGCTGTATCTACACTGAAAAGATGTTGGTGTCCCAGGAAATGTCCCAGATGAACATTTCACATAGGGGTGAGGCACATCCTGCTGTCCATGGAAAAGAAACGTGGATGCACAGACAAGGAAAGTGGCACTCATCTACCCTCTCACACCCATCTCAGTTGGGATGCAACATGGGTTTCCTTGAGCTTTAGCTTGCACCTGCTTTTGCAAAGCAAAGCACAAGCCCTGGTATTTTATCCCAGACTTTTGAAAAATTTCCTACCACTGAAGAGAGTTAGGGGAATGTAGGTTTCTGGAGAATGTGAGATAAGGATATAGTGACTCCTGACTTCATTGTCCAAGAATACCCGACCTGTCTCTTTCTGTATGCAGAGAATAGCAAGATGTGCAAATCAGCAACATCCCCTCATCTTGTAGAAAAGAGAGATTGCATTGGGTATTAAAACCATGTATTTAGCTTCATTCCGGTTGGGGGGAGTCCCAGGAGTCAGTGGTGCATGCACGTGTGTAACAGAGGGAGGATCCAGTAGATCACAACTTCTGCTGGCCTGCTGACGGGCCTGTCCAGGCTACCACTTAAGGAGGGCAGATGTTAGACATCTAGTACTGCTAGACCCTATGAGAACATGTGAGAACATGTGCAATCAATTTGGTCATTATTTACAGCCCTGAAAATGCAAAAATGCTGGATGCAAGTCAAAAGCATAACTCAAGTACAAATCTTGTTCATCAACATAAAGAAAGTTTCTATTTTTCTTCAGTAACACACTGCATGGAAAATATGAAAATGGTAGAACTATACTGCCAGACACACTTTGATAGTTAATGATCTAAACACCTATTTTCAATGCAGAAATGTTTTTCTGAAGCAGTCTGTTTTTCCCTGATTTCAACACCCAGCAAAACACCCAGCTGTCACAGCAATTTTTTTTCTTTCAAGCTGCACACCTGTTAATAAAAGCTTAATACTGTGTTTTAGCCCTGAGCCCAGGTTTTCACTTAAATCCAAAAGCAACTTGGAAATCAACACCGCCTCCAACGTCCACTATTCTTTCTGCATGCAGTTAATTTAAAGCCTTGAGATGAGATGGTGATGGCTGCCAGGTCTAAAACTGAAACGTGACTTTCCAGCCACTAAGATTTACCATCGAAGTTGCAGAACAGTTTTTGGAGGAGTTGTTGTTCATGGTTGCCTTACACAAATAAAAAATGGAAAAGCAGAATGACGCTTTCATGTTCTGGTCACACATTAAATTCCTATGGATACACTTGAAATCCTCTAGTCTAGACCACACAGTTACACGGTAGACTGGGTCTGATAGGGTGCAGGGTGGGTTTCACAGCTCATGTTGCCATCAAGGCCAAAAGAGTGTGGGCTATGGACAGGACGCACTGGTGTCCAGGACATCATCGGTGTGATTACAGCTCGAAGCCATAGCAGTGTAAGCAGTAACGCTGTCTTTTATCCAAATGTCAAATGGCATTTACCAAATTCTTCCTCCCCTCACTACTATGCTTGCGGGGAGCAGGGCCAGCAGCTGGGGGGACTTGCAGCGACCCTGCCTGGGGTGCAAGCTCTGTGTGAGCGGTGGCTTTTGGGGTGGCATCCGAGGCTTTTTGGGGGGCACCAACGGGCCCGTCCCGACATGTGCCGGCCGTGTCGCGCCGGGACTCCGGGCACCCGCTTGTGGGGAGGGGGCGGCAGGGGATGGGGGCAGCAGGGGATGGGGGCAAGCGCACGAATAAAAGCAGCGAATAAAAGTTTTAGGGCGCGGAACAGCGCCGGCTTGCAGCCCTCCGGCACCTCCAGTCTCAAACCCCAAGGGCGACTGAAAGATACCACCTTCGGGGAAGGGGCCGGCTCCCTGCAAGCCCCCCGTGATGCAACCCCCCCCTCCTCCCTCCTTCCCCCCCACCTTGGCACTGCAGGACGGGGGTGGGGGGTGCGCGAAGAATCCCCACCGGGGCTCCCCATTTCCCCCTCGAAACTTTCCCCAGCGCCCCTGTTGAGCTTGATTTCCTCCCCCCCTCCTCCAACCCTGCCCCCCCTCCATTTTTCCCCCTCCGCACCCCGCGGAGGGCCGCGCACTCACCCGCGGCGCTCAGCGGCCGCCCGGTCGCTCATGCCTCCGCGCGGAGCTGCGGCACCGGCCGGGGGGGGCGCGGGTCTCGGGGCGGGGGCCGGGGCCGGGACCTGGACCGGGGCCGGAGCCGGGGGGAGGACCTGGGGGGGGACCGGGAGGGGACCGGGGGGGGGGGGGCGCGGCTCCCAATCTCTGCCCTCCCTACCTGCTGCTGCTCCCCGACGGCTCGGGGGGGGCTCGAGGCGCTGCCGCCGGAGAGGGGGCGCTTGCGGTCGTGGGAATAGGATTAATTAATTAGCGCGGGGTGGGGCGGGGGGGGGGCTGCGCAGTTTGGAAGATCGGTCGGAGCCGGAGATTTTGCGGTTTCTTCTCCCGCTGCGCGCTGGATTCACGGGAATCGAGTGCAAGGCACCCTGAGGTGGGGAGATCTGAGTGCCCGAAACACCCCCGTACCTCACCGGGACCATGCTGGCTCCCAGACGGGTTAGTTTTTAAGTTTTGCCTGGTGTGGAAAGCCAACGGGGGCCACTGAAAAGAGCTCTTGACACTAGTCCGTGATGCTGGTGAGGCAATTCAGGTGGTTCTCACCTTGAGAGGAACCCATTCCATCCGCGGCATGAGAACAATCTGATGAAAAAAACAGCCCTTTAGGCTATAAGAAAACAGACAAACAATAAAGTTACCTAAGTTTCCTGGCAGGATTATTTTGTTAGAGACTGCACGGAACTTGACACTTGAAGAAGGCAGGCATGAAAATGGAACAAAGTATAAAATCTCTTTTTCTTTTTCTTTTTCTTTCTTTTTCTTTTTCTTTTTCTTTTTCTTTTTCTTTTTCTTTTTCTTTTTCTTTTTCTTCTTCTTTTTCTTCTTCTTTTTCTTCTTCTTCTTTTTCTTCTTCTTTTTCTTCTTTTTCTTCTTCTTCTTCTTCTTTTTCTTCTTCTTCTTCTTTTTCTTCTTCTTTTTTTTTTTTTTTCTTTTTCTTTCAGGTGGCTTTGACCTTTGAATGCAGTAAAATAATCAGTGCATAAGTTACACAAAAAACGTTTTAAAGAACATGCTGTTCAGGGGTTAAGCCAGGTTAAAACAGCATGCACCGAGAAACTAAATCTATTGCCTTGCACCCATATGGCAACAGAGAAAGAATTAAAATTTGATATGATAATCAACTGGCCTGTGCTATACCTGCTGTGCCAGGCAATCTTTCTGCACATTAGAAAAGAGTGCAAGAGCTGAAGAACTACTTTGGATGTGGAAACCATGGAAAACCATGGAAATCCTTTCTTAGCTTCTGCTAGGAGATTGTAGGCAACAAGTTACAGTGGTGAAAAATGAGTCTAATGTGTGACACTATCAGTTTAGGATGCCCTAAACAAATTTGAACACCGTGCAATAAAGAACTAATGCCCGTGTGTTAAATACTTAGCGATCAGAGTTAATGGTACGTACCAAGTGATCATAAAGTACAAATGTAGGTGTTTCTCTCACGTTTGCTTGCAATTCCCTTCTCTAGAGCAGTCATAAAGGGAACCAAGAGACATTCACAATTTGATGACAAAGGAAAACAGCTGGCTGGATGTTTGATTTCCTTGTTTTCAAGCTTTGCTTCATTTGCTTCCGTCTTGCACTCAGCGAAGAAGGGGTGCGGGCATCACTGCACAGCTCTGCTCCTTCCTCTGGTGCATTTGGGTTTCTCAGTGTTTCTCAGGCAGCTTCACAGCCTGTTACAGTGATTCCAGAAACTTCAAGTCCTAATAGTATCATATGGGGACACAAGCCTGTCCTATACTTCATATACTCACAGACAAGCTTTCACATCAAGGCTGCAGGAGTTGCTGCCCACAGTGAAAGCACTTTAGTTAGGATGTTCCTCTGCATAAATATTTTTTTCACCCCTATTGCCTTTTGAACAGGAATTACTATACAAAAAAAACCCTTATTTTTAGTGCTGTGTTTCAAACACCTGTGGATTCCCTTGCTTGAACACATCACAACTTTTCCCACCTGTATTTGATGAACTCATTATTTGATTATTTCAGCCTCTTGTACCACAGCTACTTCTAACAAATACTTTACTCCATTGTTCCAAAGGCCACAAAAGGTGCACACAGAAATCTCGGATTTCTTTCCAGTTTTTGGAGCTGCCTGTTTCCAACTAGGGCTGAGGTTGCTTTCACAGCTTTGCCCTGACAACACACTTGTTCTTTGGCACCTTGTAGATTGGGCTCTCGTGGCCCATTCGTTTATTCACAAACAAAATTCACTTAACAAAACAAATAATTGCTTTTCTTTTTCTTGCAGACAGCACGTATCTGCTCTTTGTGATCCTCAGAGCAGATCCCTACCACATAGAGAAGCCAGAACATTAATAGCTTCTGTCACTGCTACCATTCTTGCTGCAATAGATCTTCTGGAGAATTAGACAAAGGTTGTGACCACATAAACAGAGAAAGGCAATGCTTCGGGCACAAACCTGGAGCAAACTGCACTGTGCCAGCCCTGATCAAACAAAAAGGCTATGTTGTGTTGAAAACACAGGGGCAATGAAGCCATCCCTTGAGGTGTCACTGAAAAACAGAGAAAAGCAGTCCCATTTCATCCAGGGATAAATTTGTTATAAATTTGCCATTCTTGGGATTTGGGGGACCATGTAGATTCTTCTCTTCTCTCTCTCTCTCTCTCTCTTTTTTTTTTTTTATTTTATTTTATTCTTCTTTCCCTCCCCTCTGTATTTTCATCTCCTTAAAACCTGGCTCAACTTGGTTTGGACCTCTGCCCAAGGATGAAACATTCCAACATTCCTCCTGCTGCTGTGCTTAACACAATTAAGGAAATAACTTGCAAATAAACATACATGACAATTTTTAAATTTGTGCTAACTTTCAATCCCTGTCTAAGGGGGAGAAATACGTGGCAGAAACTCTCAATGCCTCTGCTTCTCCTTCACTGAACATTACAGCTGACTTCCCATAGTCATTTTTAGGGCATCATGAATAAAAGATCTCCCTAGGAAAGTAAGCCATGGCGAGAAGATGCTGCAACACGTAAGGCACATCCACCTTCTGAACAAGGACTTCCCAGACAGTTGAAGCATGCTGGATCTGGGATTTCAGATTGGTCTGTTGTGGAGGAGAGGGCACTCTGCCAAAGTTGGAGAGGAATGTGCAAACAGATAATTCCAGCTAAAATAATACGAGGGAGGGAGACAGAAAATCTCCCTGTAGTAGACTCTTGCACCTCGCTGAATTGCAGTGTCCCTTCACTATTATGGCGAGTCCCACGGGTATCCATCCTGGGCATCTCCATCACATCTGCCTCAAGGCTTTTGTCAGCTGAAGCAGAGAAAAGAAAATCCAGAACAACAGTAAAAAGGCATAATTTAGTAGCACTATGTGTTTTCTCAGTGACCATGGTTCTTTTACTACTTGTACCCAGAGGACCTGGACTGCTCTCCTTATGCTGCTGTCGTTAAGCTCCTCAGCTCGCTCAGCTCCTCTCTCAGCTCCACTTCAGGCTTTCAGTTTCCAAAGGGAATGAAGCTTACCCAAACATGCTCACTGTCCTACCACTCTCTGTCTTTGGGTGTCTTTGCCCTTTCCAATGTGTTTTGAGCCCCCAGGCCAATCTCAGCTGCAGCTGAAGGAAGGTCAGAGATCTTCAGGCTGCTCAGGTTCCTGCCAGCCCTGTGTGCACAAGCAGGCAGCAGGTAGCCAGAGCAAAAGGGACACTTGCTGCCACTCACAGGAGAGCCTTGAGAAGGATTTTCAGAAGCGCCTGAAGTGATGGAGAGACTTAGCTGCCATTTTCACAGTGGCACAGGCTCCTAGGAGACTAAATTCCTGTGACCCTTTCCTGGCTCCTGTTGACAAGAGCGCTTGAAAGCAGGCTGCAAGCCTTTCAGAAATGATTGACGCTTGCAGAAACGCCGACTTTCTTTACTGCTGGACCGAACATTTTGTTCCGTCGCCACTAATGAACCCTCCTCCCCTCACCACTTTATGTTTTATAAGTTTGGGCTAAGCTTTGTCTACTAAAAGGATCTTACATAAAGCACCGCTTACTGAAATGTGATCTTTGCACATTTCTGAAGTTCTAATTTTCCTGTGGTGTAATCTTGTTACTTAGGTCATTCATTTTGTCACGCCTTGGTATCAGTCTGGTCCAGATTTGGCTGCAGGGCTATGTTCTCCTGACATTTAGAGCAAGAATTCACTGGGAAATCAGTCAAGAGATTTGACATTGCTGCTGGCCAAGCTCCAGAGGGTTTAGTTTTACTCTCCTTCTCTGTTTATTGTGGAATCCGTCTGTCCACAAGCTGCACATTGAGTCCCATGCTGGAGAAGAAGAACTGAAAGGGACAAAATGGCCATTCACTTGAGGGATTCATTCAGGCTTTTCATAAAGGTTTTACAAGAAGCTGTGCACTTGGATGACTGCTGCGCTTCCTTCGTCCTGCTCCATTACCTTCCTGACGAGACAATTTGGATTGACTGCTTTTTCTTTGCTCTCCCCCCCCACCCCAGCTCAATAAGCAGCAGTTACAGTTGGAAAAGCAAAACTGTGATCTAGGTAGCATAGGAATCACCTGGAGGCTTTTCGTTTTTAGGAACAGTTTAATTACAATGTGGCATGGATAGGCCCTTTGCTAGCAATATGTAGGAGTAGTCACACAGTCAGGGGTTGATGAGCTGGAGGGGAAGAGCAGTCCCGGGCACTCATGGGGGTGCAGCAGTGGGTGTGGAAGGGTCCCAGAAGGACGACTGGAAATGTGGGAGAAGGAGGGAGGTAATGACCTGTGCTGGCAGGGAGTAAGAGCCCAAAGTGTCGATGGGCTGTGTGCTGAGGGCAAGTATTTGCACCCAGCGGGGCCAAAGAGATTTGTCTAACTTTTCTAGGTGGGACACTGAAATTCGGTTAAGCTCTCACAGGTTTCATCAGCCACAGAAAAAATAGTATTACAGTTTGTATACCTCACTGTTGCGCGTTCTTTAATATCCAGACATTCTTTCCTGGCTGATCTGAGCTGCTCTTCTTCACAGTCTTGCTGTTTATCAGCTCCTCATCTCCAAACGCTCAGCCTCTTCCCTCAGCACCACCCCAGGCTCTTAGTTTCCTTCAGAAATGAAGGTCATGACAGCTCTGCCTCTCTTTCCCTGTGCAGCTGTTATCCTCAATGATTTTTGATCCTATCAGCTGTTGAGCCATGGTAGAAGTGATGTTGTTTGTGTATTTCATATTTTATTTTTTTTTATACCTAATGTTAAAAACAGAGTACTACTTAAAAATAAATAAATAAATAAAAACCCCACACCCACAAAGTTATAACTGACCAGAAGACCTTTATCACAAAGACCTATATCATAAATCTTTATCATAAAGACCTATATCATAAAGACATTTTATGACACCTAATTCCATTATCTGTGCAACAAGAAACACACTCAAGCAAGAATCTGGTTTCCAGGAGAGAATTTTGCTTGCTAACAGCAGAAGGTGGTTTATTTGAAGGTGCATTTTGTCTTAGTTGTTATATTACTTCCATGTCTACCTAATGTGGCCACAACTGAAAGGCTCTGTTCACAAGAGTCAAAGAATCATGCAGTTTAAGACTAGACAGCAATACATTTTCTAGCTAATGTTATATATCATAGACCATCACTTTTCACCTCATAATACAGCTCAATAACTTACATTCGGTTAAACCTATTTTACAAAAAGCGTCTTTACTTGATTTGAAAACTCACTGGATAGAAAATCTACCCATTCCCTTGGCAGTTTATTCCCCAGACTAATCATTTACATCACCAAAAATGGCCTTTCTCTCTAAAATGAGTTTGTATGAATTCATTTGCCATACAGTGGTTCTTCTTATGCTGATCTCTCCCAGATTAAAAAGCCTCTTGTACTTCTACTTTGTTCCCATGAGGATACTTATATAATGTGAGCAAGTCATCTCTTCATCATCCCTTTGAGAAGCTAAGCAGACTAAGCTCTCACTCTAAAGAAATTTCTCTAACAGTTTTTTTTTTCAGCTCTTGATTTTGCCTTTGCTACTTTTTCAACATGTTATTTAAATTTTTTATTTTTTATTTTTTAAATATTGGGCTCCCAGTAGGCATATTCTGAAGTAAAAACACATCTTGTAGCACACCTAGGAATTGTATGAGCCATTCGCACTGCACCATCACACTGAGGAAGCGTTCTTCCTCACACCTCCACATAGCCCCCTCAGTGCTTCTCAGGACACAGACATCATTCTGCAGATAAGGCTTGTTTTACTCTGAGACATTAAATTTTGCATTTTTATGTATTGGAAGACTTGTTGTCTGGCACAGATCAAACTAGAAAAATAATCCACTCTGCTCTGTCCATCCTTTTCTAAACATACTAATCTATGTTCAAACTAAATTGGCAGT
This sequence comes from Anas acuta, assembly GCF_963932015.1. NCBI lineage: Eukaryota > Metazoa > Chordata > Aves > Anseriformes > Anatidae > Anas > Anas acuta. Next base: position 116,134,381 of record NC_088980.1, on the reverse strand, counting down.
GATTCTATATTTACCTTCAGATTTACTTACTGAGGAACCCCCTGAAGCACATGAGGCCCTACAGCAATCCCTTCAGATCCCTGCCAACAGCTACCATTACAGGTCCATTAAGTACTTTTAGAGATCTGTCAACCAGGTCTGAATCCATTTAATACTCCATGGCTAATGTACGGTGGTAACGTTTTAAACAAATGTCACTCAGTATTGTGGTAAAGCCTCGAGAAATGCACAAACACACTGCTCAGTGCAGCTACCTCTGTCAACCACTCTGTAATTTTAAAAATGATTTGTTAACTTTTTTTTTTCTTATTTTTGGGGATGGTGGTAGCGAAGGGAAATGCCAAGACTTGCATTGGATGGTTGACATGTGCCCCAATGCTGGGAATTTCTTCTCTGCCCAAGCCATCTGCTATAACAATATAATGATAATATGTATAATACATATATATAGTTTCATATTCACAGATTAATACACTTAGTGGAAAAATATGCCATGAATGGGTTTATGCAGCATGTTTTGAAAAAGATAATTTTGCTTCAGATCATTCAGGCTGTCTTTGCAGATTACAATAGTAACAGGCTTCTTAATATCATGTATTTTATGGATTTTTTTTTCTTATTTATTTATTTATTTTCTTCTTCTTCTTCCCCCTCAATAGTAATACCTTCTAAAAGCTACACCTCAGGACAAGTGAAGATGTTGATCTTTCCTCAATGCAAAGGTTCTTCTTTCATTGAACTAACTGAGGAACAGGGTCTGACTATGCATATTTACAAGCTCAAGCTCTTTTGTCCATAAGCTTCTAAAGAAAATCTGACAGCATGGTGTTTTTTTTTATTATTATTATTTGTTTTGTTTTGGTTTGGTTTTTTGAAATCCTTTGTAGAACATTAGTTTCATTTGTCAGTTTCTCATGCTTACAGTTTAAAAACAAATACAAAAAATATTAGGGAAAGCCTAATAACTTTTGATGCAGTTGCTGCATTTTTAGTGGACTAATAAAAAGGTTTTTACACTGAGAAATTGGATTTATTCAATTTCTTTTATGACAGAAACTGTACTGCTCTGAAGAGTCTTGTTTGCCTGAATTGCCAGCAAAGTAAAATACAAAGAAATAAATACTTCTTGCCACCACTTTCACCTTTATTTGTACCAGCTTATAACCTCTGAATGGGTGTGCATGTTTGGTTGGCCAACATATGAAAACTGGTCACTCAACAATATTCTGTCTTCAGCTGCTGAATTGCAGTGAATGTGCCCTGGAAGCACATGGAGCCATAGCAAACAGTCTTTTGAGACCTAAAGCTCTAGTCCAGTGTTTGCATGTTTCCTGGCACCCCAGGGGGGTGGAGGGAGAGTGGTGGATGCAATTTGCGAAGACTGGATGAAATCAAGCAGTGGGCCACAGGGCTTTCCTTGTATTTCTTTGCAAGAAACTCATGTTCCTTTCTAAGCAATATTTTTCCAGTATAACCTCCACTACTGCCTTCTGTGGGCTCCTAGAGAAGGACAAGCTGCTCTTTTTCAAGCCAACTGAGGAAAAAAGCAGTGAGCTGTGTAAATAATTAAAAACAGCACCAAAACACTTTTTTTTTTTTTTTTTTTCCAGAAGATAATAAATATTGTGTTGATTTGTTTACAGACATTAATACGTAACAATTAGCCTGACACCATTCTGCAAGGCTTACTTCTCCATAATCATCAGTCATCTCTTTTCCTGCACCCGTGCTTTGGCTATCCTTTATAGCCCTGATATAAACTGTTTGCAGTGTCCTGTGTAAGTTTTGTGGAGAGAATTATTTTTTGTGAAGGCTGGTATTGTATTAAATTAGTGCTTAAAAAGGAAGTAGAAATGGCTAATCCTACTCTTCAAGGATATATGACAAAAATATTTGTTAAAAGTCTATCTATTTTTGTAAGAATGCGTACAGAGAATATATATATTTTAAGAATGCATCAGAGAAATGGGAAATTCTGAGGGGGTTGTGGTATCATATATCCCCTTTTGAATAAGTTTGACATCCCCCAAACCCCTTAGATTTTCAGTTTCACAGTGCGTACTTGACTGACACGAGCAGATTGTTCTTCCCAGCAGCGCGGCAGAACCAACACGCCAGTGAAAAGGATTCTTTTCAGCTACACGCCTCATCGGCACTGTCATCGGTGAGACTCCAGCGTGCTCGTTCCTCAGGGTGTAAAAAGGGGCAGAAAACCTCATGGGCTGTTTCTCAGTCCTGCAGGGTGGAGTTTGCAGAACTGGTTCTTAGAAAATGGTTTTAGACTTGTGAACTGAACATATGTGCATGAATGGCACAGCAAGGCACTTCCATGCAGTTTCACAATGTAGTTTTTGCTGTCCAGTTTCAGAAATTCTTAATTCACCCTTAAAAGGTTTAGCTCATCCTGATCCCAAATAAACTATCTCAAAGTGCTGATAGCATAGCTGTGGAATTGCAGAATTGGACTCAGTTTCCAACATCATGAAGAGGCAGAATATGTGTATGAAGTCCTAGCAGCCTGTAGACAAGAAAGCTCTTTATTTTTTACTTGAGTGAGGATGTTGAAATGGAACAAATATCAAGTCTTGGAGGGGAGAATAATTACTTGAATCACACATGAGTGTCAAGAATTTAAACCACATGCAGAAAACAAAGCAAATATAAAAGCGATCGGGATCAGAGTGCAGCCCAAATATCAAACAATTAGAAAACGTGTCAAGAGATTTCTTCAGTGATGCAGAGCAAGGAATTTGTAGACAGGCTACTGTCCTGCTCAGATAATAAATAAAACAGAGCTATTTCCCCACTATTTCTTTGTGCATTAGGTACACTGAAAGACCTAGACCACATCAGAAAGTTTGGGCACACCATTGATTTGCCTGGGTTTTGTGATGAGGCCAGAAAGAAAATAAAAGAAAAAGAAAAAAAGAAAAAAAAAAAAAAAAAAAAAAAAGAGCCTGGGAAACCCTATAATTGTCCAGTCTCAGTGGTTTTGTTACTGCTCCAAAATAAGGGGTCAGGGTATAATAGCACTAGAAAAGCTTGGTTACTGTAGATTTTACATAACGAGTTCCCAGCTTCTCTCACTTCTCTCATTCAGTGTGTGCCCAGTTTTGCAACCAAGACAGCACAGAGAACAGATTTGAGCTATAAAGATGTCAGTGGGAGAGCTTGTTTTCCTTTGGTAAATTGCAATAAATTATAGAAATGCCTTAGTGCTTGCAGGAGGGGAAGAAAAAAAATAGCAAAACTGAAAATGCTAAAAAGAATCTCTCAAGTGTCCTGAATTATTCCCTCTCCTTTTCTACGGCTTGCTCAGAAAGTTATGGTTTTGACAAAGTAGCTTCTGCTGCTTCCAGTTAAAGTCCATTTAGGGTTGTTTTTTCATACTAAACCTTGCTACCCTACCCACAGCTGTTAGGCATGGTTACTTAAGAAGTGGGTTCTCCAGCCTCACTTTGGGGGATCCCTTAGGGGCACCTGCCTCTCTGAGGAGGCACCTGAAGCTCCTCGTGATCTGCCTGGCAGCAGCACTTGCTCAGACCTGAAGAGATTTGCCTGCAGCCTCCAACCACTGGCTTGCGGATGAAGTAGCCTAATGTTCAATGGCTTAACCTGAAAAATTCAGTCTTAGCAGCACTTTTAAGCACGGCAGAAAGCCAGTTGTGAGTCAGATTTTTGCCTGGTAGCAACATTTCCATTTGAAGCTTCTGCACACAAAGGCAATGCAGGATCCTGGGCCCACCTGGTCCCTACCTGGTAGCGCCTTGTCTGAAGGCAGTTGGGAAGGTTCGAGGAGAAATGGGAGAAGAGCATCTGTTGGCAGCATGGCTGAGACACTGAACAATTTTGTCTAACCTTGGTTCTGTATTTGTGTTTTCCCTGCTATTCAGGAGGACCTTCAGGGGTCATGATGATTTCTGGAAACATCATCCTCCCTCAGAGCTGAGCGTTTGCTGTGCTGCACTCTTAGGGTACTTTCATCAGAGATACAAAAGCAAGGCAGCAAAATTTCTTATTGTGCACTGTCACCTCCAGCCACAATTAACATTTCCCCTTCTCATTAGAGGTTTTCCCTCTGTCCCTTTTATTTTTTTTTCTCTCTTTTTAAACAATAGCAGAAGTCACAGAAAAGGTGACAGCTGGTGTCTATGTCTCAGAGTACGTTATAGGTGACACCACCAGGACATTCCTGAAAGCAGAGAGAGGCTGATACTCCTGCCAACTTCCCCTCCTCCCAAGCTCCCCACCAAAGGACCTCTCCCCCCAAAACCTGTAGCCTTACCCATGATAAGAACCAGGTAGAGCTGCACAAACTGCAGTCCCTCAGACCTGGCGGCATTCTGTTCTGGGCAAGCTAAAGAAGCAAGAAGAAAACCTGTGCAGAAGGTAAACTTGCAGTCCCTATGAATAGCTCAGGTTCATTTGGAATAACCCGGTGGCTCCACAACACACTATTAAGACATCTTCATGCCTATACATCATGCAATACTTTTGCACTTAGAATGCCACCACATTTATTCTCTGCTATAGTCAGAGGTGGGAATAGAGTTAATCCAAGTTCTGCCAGTACATCCCAAGCCAATAGATGGGAGCTCTTTTTCTTTACAGAGTGTATCTTTTAATACAGATTTAAGATCTCTAAGGTCAAATGCAGAACTTAAGCTAAGTATCTCCCAATACAATCATTGAAAAACATTTGGCTAAATGTTATGCCTCTCAAATAAATATATACATTGTGTGTGCAAGTGAATTTATAAAATATATGCATGCATTTATACATGCATGTGCGTAAGTTAGTAGGAAGGAAACTTTTAGGTAGAGAACTCAGCTCTCTGTACACACACACACACACAGTTTTCTGATGAATTATAACTCATTCCTAAAACTTAAAAGATCTGTCTACATGAGTACCTGCTTTTATTAAGAAAGAGATAATTCAATAGGCAGATGCTAGTCTGCCTACATCCAGTTTTTACACCCAAGTAACTAGCTTGGGAAAATTAAACCTTTAGCATTTAATATCCTACTGACATGTATTTACAGTCCACGGAGTGCTGATTTACAGCTCTATGTGATGCCTGGATAAAATTGCTCTGCTCCTACCCATCACGTCCCAGGATGTTGTTGAATGCAAATTTTATGGGACACTTCATTTGCAAATCTTGAAAAATGAGCAGAACTGGGAGGTTCAGTGGAAACTCTTTTCTGGAATGAATTTGAGGAGAAAATCTGACATACATGGGAGGAATTTCTGCGTGAATAGGACAAGACAGATATGTGCGCACAGATGGTGACTGACAGTACCATACTCTCAGGCAGGCTTATTAGTGCAGCCTCAGTGCCACGATAACATAGATGTGCTGGGCTGAAGCTGGCTTGTGCTTGACAGCTGAGAGTGAACCCGTTTGTGCTGACATACTTAAGAAGGAAGGAAACTGTGAGAAGGCAGAGGAAAGGCAGGAATAATTACATATTTATACATATATATATACATATATAGGTGATGATAGTTATGGCTTTTCTATTTCATTTTGTAAGGAAAGGGGGTTCTTTATTCTCTATCAGGTTTGTGAATCACATCACTTTCTAAAGACAAAGCAATTTATTCAGTGTCAATATAGTCTCCACGTTATTAGTAGCCTCCACAGAGCCATAGGAAAAGTGGCTGTGCTAGGGGGAGGTAATCCTGAGAGTCTCTAGCAGCCAGGCAAACTGGAGACTGTCTCAAGGGTTGCCAGAACCTCGGGGAGCTGGTGGAATATGATCCTGGGTGCAAGGTGATGCAGCAATAGCATTTTCAAGAAGAAAGGATTTTGTGTGGGATCCATGAAGAAAGGCTGAGAGAGCTGGGGATGTGCAGCCTGGAGAAGAGAAGGCTCCGGGGAGACCTCATTGTGAGCTTTCAATACTTAAAGGGAGCTTACAAAAAAGATGGAGAAGTACTCTTTACTCGGATAGATAATGATAGGACAAAGAAGAATGGTCATAAACTAAAAGAGGGGTGATTTAGACTAGGCGTTAGGAGGACATTCTTCACCGTAAGGGTGGTGAGGCAGTGGCACAGGCTGTCCAGAGAAGTTGTGGATGCCCCATCCCTGGAGGTGTTCAAGACCAGGCTGGATGGGGATTTGGGCAAACTGGTCTGGTGGGAGGTGTCCGTGCCTGTGGCAAGGGGTTGGAGTTAGATGACCTTTAAGGTCCCTTCCAACCCAAGCCATTCTATGACTCTATGACTCTATGATTCTATGATTAATGTTGCTTACTGTGCTCACATCTCTCCTCTGCTTCTGCAGAACCTCTAAGTTGAGCATCACGCTGTTTAGGGCTATTGCACCAGAATAAAATAGCTTCTCTTAAAATGGGCTCAGAATAAAATGAGAAAGCAAGATTCTCAGCCTGTCTGTCTGCTCTCATCTGTACAAAAGGAACCGGAGGGGCACTTTCCTCTGGTCAGACAACCTGGCACTGGTTTTATGCTGAGGCAGTGCCTGGGCAGGCTTGACAGATGCACAGTGTTTTGAAACAGAGCTTGCATTCTTAAGGCTGCCAACTGCGAAGAACAAAGCTGAATGATGCACTTCTTGGCTGGAACAAAACTGGGAAGTCCCTGGCTTCTTCCAATCCACTGGAAAGAAAATGTAAAGAAAGGGCATGAACATCCTATGAGTTAAATTCCATGCTAATACCCTACTTCAAAACACATCTGTTAAAGCACAGAGTTCCATACTTTTAGCTGAAGACACGTGGTATAATTACCACCCATTTACAGGACCATTTTACCAGTGGGAAAATTGAGGCAGAGAGCAGGTCAGGTTGCTCAACAAGTCCATGGAGCTACAGGAGTTGGAGGAGAATCCAGGTGTCTGAAGTCCAAGTCTGATACTGCAACCACAAGCAGAGCTACACCTCAGGACTCTGAAGAACTCCCTGCAATTAGCTACAGAGCCAGGAGCTTAGCAGTTCTCCCCCCAGATAAATATTTTTATGAACACCTAATTTCACTGAAAACATTCTCATTAAACTAAATATGACTGTTTCCTCCACTCACACATATATAGACTTTCCAGAAGGCAAATCAGTCCCAAGTATCTGGGGCTATGGGCAGATTCCCTTTACCGAATCAGTTCCATCCCCCAGTACTCTGTGTCCCTGCCCTGTCCTCTGAACTGTAAATGAATTTCTTGATACAGGACAAGCACATCTATTTTTTTTATGAAGTGTAACAATTTATGGCCTGATTTCAGACATTAGGTTCCAAGGCCAGATTCATTTAGTTCTGAAAGCATCACAGCAGGTTACATGGCTGATAAACTGGTATTAACAGTACAGTTAAAAATACTTATCTGATGCATGGTTAGCCTGAAGGCACATACAACAAAGACTTTTATATATAACCTACATACACAATACAGAGCTCTATTAAAATATTTTCCTCTCAGACTTCTGAAAAGTGTCATATTGTAATTTTCATTTAAATTTAAACTACATTTAAAATTAAAGTGGTGATCTCCAATGACCCATCACTGAGATAGAATAGCCCGAGGCAGGAGTAGCTCCAATAAATTTGGCCTTTTGGGGGAGGTACACCAGAGGACATTTCAGGAGGCTGTGTCATATTTGATTGCACTGTGGCTGCACACCTCCGACTGCCAGCGAGCAACAGCTTAGCTTTAGACGAGATGGCGGTGATGGCTGTCTCAGCTTTGCGGGCCAAATCCTATGTGGAGAGAGGCAGCTGCCTCATGTGGGCAAAAACACCAAGAATTTGAGAATGCACATCTGTGAAGTTTACTTTGTTTTCAAATTAACATGGATTTGTTTAAGAAGAAAGGCAAATACGAAAATACTACTTTCCCAAAATTAAGTTTTTGTTTCAGAAGGGAAGTACAACTGCGATGTTTGGAGCAGAGCAAACAGCCAAGGGAGCATTCTCTTCCCACTCCAGCCCTACCACAGACTTGCTGTAACTCCTTTACGGAACATCTGACCTACCCTGGCAACTGACCTGCATTACAGAAGTGCTTAGAGATCTGCAAATGAAGAAATGTTCATAACTAAAAAGCATTTACTGTAATGGAGCCCCGTAAAACAGGCTCTGCATGCTGCAGCTGATCTTTAGTATATATGCAATTGCACTGAATGAATGCTGTAGAGTGTGTTTTCATTCCTCTTCTGCATATGCTCTATATCTTTTTCTGAGCAAAACAAACATCTGTGCATCGTTGTGTAGATGGGATTTTATGCAAGTTTCAGTGGATGACCTTCAGCTTTTGTTTTTGCCTAGCAGTCATACAAAATATAAGCTAAACTACAACTCAACTTCACACTTTGACCTTTTAAAATTTACTTTTAAAAATAGAGGTTATCTTTTATGCTGCAAATTATGCCTTCATCTCTTATAATCCCACAAGTCAGATATCACAGTCCCACTTCAATTATGCTAAACTCTTATGTTAATTTTAAATCATGTAACTTAATTCCTGGCAAAGCAGGCTGGTGATTTTCAAAATGTGGTTAATGAGGCAAAGTACAATCTAGATTCTGCTACTGAGATCATCTGAATCCCCTAGGTCACTGAAGATGACTGTGGAGAGGCTCTTCTTCACACAAGTCTGGGTTAGATTTTCAAAAAATGAATTTTTAAGTGCAGTTAGGGGCTATGAAATTTGAAGTTGAGCATACAAAGAAATTGAATTACTTTCACTAGAGCCATAGAACAACAGTGCAGCTCAAACAATTACGCTTCTGTGCACATACACACTTTAAAGGCCTTGAGTAGTGTCCTCCCTTTTTAAATCACAAACACAAACCATACCAGATTTTCAAGATGACAACCCAGGGACCTGATGTCTATGTCCACGGATGCATGCAAATCAATGTCATTTTCTCTCTCATTTGCAGAAACCAAACATTTGCTAATAACTTTTTTTTCACCCCCCCTTGACTCAAACAATGGCTTTATGTAAGACCAGTTAGTATAGGAAATCTTATGAGACTGTACAATTTTTTCAATACAATTACATTCCCCTCCTCATAATCTATTTCATTCTCTGATCAGATAAGCTGAAGTTTGTCACTAAAGCAAGCTCAAGGTTAAACTCAAGTTCTTCAGAGACTTTGTAATTTATTACTATTTATTTCTCCAAATTATAGAATTCATTCAAAACATAGATGAATTCATCTCCATTCTTTATTAGGATGCTAAACTGTTTTATTTGCATGTAGTTTGGGGAATATATTGGTGCATAAGCCTTTTTTTTTTGTCTGTAAATTAACAATTAATTAACAAACATCTGCAACAGACAAGACAAAGCAAATATAAGGGTATCAAAAGATTGGTGTACATTTATTTTTTATTTAACATCCCTGATGACCTGGAAGAAATCCCTACACGGCAAGAGAGATTCATTCAGGATTTGAGGTGGGAATCAATACTTACAAAGAGCAGAGGATCTAGAGAGCATTGCTGTGTAAGTGGAAAAGATGCTTTATACACCAAGGTCAAATCCAAGTGAAATCTAAAGACGGTTTTTCACATGAGTTAGAAGGTTGGATGACACAAAATAAAAATTCTGTCAGGAACTGCTCTTAAATGTCTTAATGTATGGTCCTGCTCAAAACAGTCATGAAAGTGCACAGTCAAAATATTAAAACAAAAAACAATTGTGCTCAGTAAAGATACATGGGAACTCACTGTTACTCAGTAAGGGCTCTTTAAAGAGTGGCTGGTGTGATGCAAGGGCACCTGGGCAGTAGCATAATAATGCCCAGCATATCAGCCTGGGAAGGAACCGCCTTTCCAGCATGGGGCCCTTGGGCTGAGCCCTCAGCCATACAGAAAAACCAGAGGGATTTCTATGGGGGAAGGTGGAATCAGACATCATCTTGAGTGTAAAGGGGGAGATTTAGGGACACGTTACTCACCTGAGGAAAGACATGCATTAGGGCAGTCCTTTGGTCAGATATCCTGTCCAAAACACTTCTGGTGTTAACATCTGTGGGTCCATCTGAGCACAACAATCGCTCTCACAAGTAACACTGTGCACGTTTACCTACCTGAGGTACCCATGGAGCTCCTCATTGGTGCTTAACACCTGTACTTCTCCAAGCCTCACGGTTTGCTCCACAGCCCCAGGGAATGGGATGGCTTTGCTGCAGGTGCTGGTAGCCTCATACAGCATCACTTCTGCCTCCGGCTGCCCAGCCTGCTTCTACCTTCCCTCCTCAGAGCATGCTCATCCTGCCACAGGGAGAGATGGGAAGAGCCTGGGGCTATGCGCCAGCACTGTGCAGGCTGTAAGTGGCTTTCCTCCTCTTCAGAGAAGGACATTGAGGCAGAAACAAGCAGTGGGAGTTATGTAGGAAATGGTCCCTCTCCCTGTGTGTCAGCAGGGACCCACTATTTCTTCTGCAGAAGGACTGAAGCCATACATTTGCACAAGATGAGGGAAAAGACAGCAACAGTTCTGACCATGAACAGTTGTTGGGAACAGAGGAAAAGGACATTTCACCTTCTTGTTTCCTGCCAAACTGCTTCCTTTTCTTCTACAGTTTGCTATATGAAGATGATGGAGCAAAATGTTCCAAATCGCTCCAGAAAACAAACAATAGGTGTCTATTCTATTATTTATTTATTTATTTATTTATTTATTATTTATTTATTTTCTCCATTTGGAAGGAGATTTCTCCTCCTCCTCCTGGGACATCTTGGCCATATTGAATGCAGCTGTGGACTGCAGGAATGACCACACGTGTTGGTCACACAGCACTTAAGGGAGGAGAAAGGAGGAATAGAGGATTACATTTTATAACCAAGACTGTGGGATGCTGGACACAACTGCCTCTAGAGTTAACCACCAATACACACCCACCATTTAACACTGCAGCATCCACCCTGCCCCTGGGGTTTGTTAGGTGTTGACAAGGCAGGAAGAACAGCAAAATGGTGACTTCAGGAAGCTTGGGTCAAAAAGCAGCCCATGGGACTGATAGGTGATAGGCATATGCACTTTCCGTGCAACAAATTGCTGGGACTTGGACAGATGATCAGACGCTGGCAGACCAAGAGCAGTCACAGCAGCAGCAATGAAGTTGCTTCTTGGTACAGATATTATAATGTCCCACAGCCACCACCCTAAGACTTTGCCTCACCACTAAAAATGAATACTATCTTGAACACTGGGACCAGGGTATGCATCATGCAGTTGACTCCAGAGTAAAATTAAAATGTTAATTTTAATGTACATTTAAGTTCTCTGAAAGAAGGCTCATGTGTGTTGTTTACAGTATTTCAGTCAAAAGGCATAGTGGACTATGACTTCAGATGGCAGGCTCACCCAAACTTACTGCGCTGGAAAGTTGAGCTGCTGTGTTATCTGTAGCGTTATGCATTTGTATTCAAAACCATCCTTCAGTAAAACAAACAGTCAGGTCTAAAAACAGCTACAGTCTAATGGTAATCAAAAAAACAACTCTTACAACTGAGAACACTGCAAACATTTTAGAAAATTAGCCAATGCTTCTTTATTAATAAGCAACAGAAAGTAAAAAATACATTCAAAAAATAGTTTCAAAAACAATTTCTAAAGCAGACACACCAAAAATATCATGCTATTCTGAATGCTTTTTTCTTAAACCATTAAAAGAACATTAGGTAGGCTAATGCAACAGCTGGCTGCATTACCGCTTTCACAATATAATCTGTAATGGTAAAAGCAGCTTTTTCAGGCATTTTAGTGCAATTTATGCTGTTTACAGGTCTTTTTTTGTGCATTTTCCTATAACTTTATGTCAATTGATGTCACTCTAGTTTATAAAACCTCCAGTAAGTCAAGACAACTCCACTTAGCAGTTACTTTGTTTCCTTTTAGAGGTAATATCAAAGTAGTTGTTCTGAATCCCAAAATGATAAATATCTAATAGAAGCCTGAAGCTATTCTGGTGCTATACAATCGGTGATGTATAATTGAACATTAAGTAATCCAAGTAATAGAAGTCGTAGGTCAGCTGTCTTTCCTCCTTAGACAACTCCTTTAAGTACTGCCTCACTACCTCTGCACTTGTTCTTTCATCAGAGGAATGTCTATCTTTGAATTTCGGAAATTTTAGCTCAGCTGGAGCACCCACCAGCTGCAAAAAGTAATTGGCATCTTCTTCCAGGGTTTCAAACTTTCCTATGAAATCATAGTTGATGAGGCAGGGATAGCAGAGCTTACTGACCTGCTCCCAGTGAATGTCCATTCCTACTGGACGATGGGAATCTAACAGGTACTGGATAAACTCCTTGAACTTAACTCCTGATCCAGTTTTCAATGCCTCTTCATCTGCGTTATGTCTATACTTCTTAATTATTGCCTTCCCAAATACGGGATGGTAATAGCTGTTTGGATGTTCAAACTTATCCCTGAAGGCAGATACGAGTCTTTCCAAAGGATCACGTACAAATATAGTCTTGGTGTACGTGTTCAAACGTGTGTATATCCCTTTTAAGTCATAACTGTCCAGTTTCCTTAAATGCTTTCCGTAGTGCACATCATCATGGGAAATGTTGTGCGTGGAAGTGGCGAGTCCATTGAGCACCATGAGGACCCTTTTCCAATTGGAGCAGCCCGCTTTCGGCACTTCACAGTACAGGACCTTGTGCCTGTCCTCCACGTAAATTCGTGACACCATGTGCACGAGGTGTGTCCGCAGCTTCTTCCTGCTGTTGTATTTCTGGCAGAATTCATACAGGAAGGACCTGCGCTTTTCCTGGGTGCTACCCACATCCTTCCACTCATCACCCTTGACCAAAGTCTTGTTCAGAGGGCGTAGCGCGAGGGGTAAATACACTTCTCTGAACTGGCTGAGAGGTGGCTCGCTGATCTTCTGCTGGTTGGACAGTCTGCTCACCAAGGAGACAGCTACTGCACCAAAAGGGTCGGCCTTCCCCTGCCAGTGTCTGCTGCCCGAGATGGTCATCTCCTGCCTACTGCGGCCAGGAGGAACGTGCCCGCTTTGCACCACTTTCCTCTGTGTCCCTGGAGGTGGGAGCGTGAAATCCTGAAAACATTGAAAGAAACAGAGTTTACAATGCAGCAACAGTACAGCCGAGTCCATTCACATCGCAATCAGTACCACAAATCCTTTCAAACCAGTTGATCGATACAGCTAGTTTAGCAACTAGCTGGGCTAATTACTGAAATACGTGCTTCTGAGGCTTTCCTGACAGTGCACAGTACGTCTTCCTACAAAAATAAATAGCTTATACCAAAACTTTTACGAAAGCAGAAGACATTCGCGCAGGGAGAGTGATAGTCCAGGTAGGGGTGGCCAGGTGCTTTTCTCTGCCCATTACATTTTCCCTTCATGACAGCACTGGTTGAATTTAACATTGCCAACAGCTTTCCAAAGTGCATGGCACACCTGAGCTTGCTGCTGGCACATATTCTGGGCGCTGGAGCAGTCTTCTTGTGCCCCAGTGGCTCTAGGACCACTTGCTCCCCAGGACCAAACTAGGGCTCTTAAATAGTTGGAGGAGGGTAGGTTTGAGTGCGGTGTAGGGAAAGCCAAAATCCCTCTTCCAAAAACATCCTCTTCCTTTCCTCCTATGGATAGATCATGGAAGTGGCATGCACTGGGTTGCATGAACATAAGATAATTTGCCATACAAATTTGTCTACACCTGAGCTAGGTGCTTTCACAGCCAATAAGGCAAAATAGGTGCTTTTAGTGCTTATTGCATCTGACTTATTTAAACATCAACATTAATGACATCAACTAACTAGACACCCTGCAAAGTATGTGAAAAGATGAGACTTTCCTCTCAAACATCTCTTCTAATGTCCAGTTTCTGTGCAGGCCATGAGCTGTAGAAATGGCAAAGCTCAGACCTGTGTTTTGTGGGCAAATTCTCCAAATTATCATGCAAGCTGACTGAACATCTTCTTGCAGTTTAATTATTTCTGCTCTCATTCTTGAGTGGATTCTGCTGTGTCTACTAAGGCTTGTACAGCTTTTGTTCTTTCAGCAGGCAAGTCTGCAGCCTTGGGACATTTATATACCTACTATTTTCACTACAGTTCTGCAGAGAGGGGATGCTGCTCAATAGTTTTTTAAACATTTTTTTAAGCATTCTGTGGTAGCCAAACACATGGCTGTACACATATGTATGGATACCCATACACGAACTGTGTACATCTTACATCTAACTTTTTTGGAAACCTGTACAAAAAGACTCTTTTGTGATAAACTGATTAAACATTTACTGGAAAGTTGATCTGTGGACTGGCAGACCCTAAGTGTGTATTTGGGATGATGGGAAAGTTCATAGGCTGACTCAAATAAATAAGGCTGTTAACAATTTAGAGGAATAATGTAAAAAATGGTAACGCAGAGAACACAACTTCAATTCCAGTTTGAAATAAAGCCTACGGAAAAACAAGCAGTTCCAAGAAAAGTTAGTCTATCTTGCTGTGTAGTAATTTCCAATGACAAAAACAAACCCAGGTGATCAGGCCATTCAGTACTGCCAAAAATCACTGACTATCAGGACTTTGCTTTCATTGAACTGAGTAAAATGATTTTAGCACTGGTGAAAGCAAATAAAAAAGGACAGCCATGCAGGACTTATATATCTAAGAGAGAGTGTATGTTGCTGTTTTGAGAACTACAAAAGGATAATTGAATTTTTCAATTTGGCCTGGTCTGTTTTTCTAATATCATCTAATTTTTAGTTTTGTTTTCTAATATTTAATTATTTTAAACAGAAGAAACACATGTGCCTAGAGATTTATCCCTTCTGCTTTAGGATGGAAAGACTTCAGAAGAATAGTCAGTGTATAATAACAGAAGGTAGTGCTAGTAGTAAAACAGGAGATGCCTATGAGTCTAATGGGAATTTTAGCAGCACAGTAATGGCAATTTACAAATGCTACTGCAGAACCACAGACTTACAAATTAATTGAATGTTTGAACCTTAAAATGAAGCCCTTTAAAATCTGAAAATGAAAAATACGGGATACAGAGAAATCAAGCACACAATACAAGTTTCCTAACAGAGGTAGGAACCAAGTAACCAACATCTTCAATTCACCCATGTGGATCTGGGGCATTTTATAATATAGAACACAGTTCCTAGAGATATGTGGCTGGAATGGTGTACCCAATCCAGATAAAATTCAGGAGAGGGCAGTAGTACCTCATAACATCATCTGGTATGTAATTTAAATTTAATAATGTATTTCAGGAGATATTTCAGGGAAAAGATGCTTAACTATCTGAATTTGCAATTAAAGCTTCAAAAATGAGCCATGCACTTCAGAGCCATACACTTCCTGAATTCAGTCTGCCATCCTGAACCAGTGGAAGATACCTTGGTTCCACCAGGAGAGCATGAAAGAGGAAAGACTGAAATGTGTGTGGTCTTGATTTTATTCCATTTCAAACAGTTCACCTGGGATGCAGGACCAACCTCAGAGGATAACTGGAGGAGATACCAGAAGAGGACTGCATTTCAGTCTCAGAAACCATGACTGCAGCTGTAGGAACCACTACTGAAGGATTTTTCATGGGATTAAAAGACTTCAGAAAAGGATGGGCAGAACTATTCAGAGAAATCTCAGGTAACACCCTAAAGGAACAACATATGCACAGTGGGAATCACTTGAAAGGGGTTCCCTCCAAGCAAGACGAGGCAAAAGAAGAAAGAATCTATCAGGGAGAAAAAAAAAAAAAAAAAAAAAAGCCCCAAACAGAAAGGGGGAAAAAAAAAGACCTAGGGGAAAAACAATGACATGGGAAGTTCTGAGGACAAAAAAATTATCTAAATATGTAAAATACTATTAGTTGCTTCCCCTCTCCACTTCCCCTTCTCATTGAGATACATATCCCGTAGTGAATACAACAGTAATGGCTAATAAATGTTATTATAAGCTCCACAAGGGATAGTGTGCTTGCAGTAAATGCTGGCTGTAACTTGCTCCTTCTAAGAATGGGAACAGATAGAGATAATTTTCAAAGGCATAAATGGCTGTCATATTGCCACAGTAGTATTACAACTAAAATAAATGGATAAATAAAAATTACCAAACCTGCCTATACACCTGCCTGCGTAATGACACTAGCAGATAATGAAGGTAAGAATAATGAAGGGATGAATCAGGCTTTGTATTTGATGAGAGACATTTAACTAGAAAGTTTTCTTGAGAAACTAACTGTTTAACTAATTGTCAAATAAGTAGTGACATATTTCTTAAACAAAATTGCCTAGCAGTTTGGCATATTTAACTGCTACTGCTCTTATGTGGGTGAGAGAGCTGAAAGCCACATGCTGTGAAAGGACTTTAATATTTCATGATACTAGCCTTACTCAAAACTAGGTGTCTTTGGCTTCCTCTTGGTATCAATGATTTTTTAGTGCCTGTTTTATGACACCTTAAAGATCTGAACATCTCCATGATATGGTGACTGTTTTATTTTTATATTTATTTATTTATTTGAATCAGGAATGGGAAGACTAGAGCCTTGCAAAACCAATAACAATTAAAAACCAAATAAAAAACAACAGCAAAACAAAAACAAAAAACAACAACACCAACAAAAACACAACATGTGGCCATTATACCTCCATTCCTAACAGTTCAGTCCACGAGCTGCTGCTGAGCACCATCATTTTGGAACATGCCTGAACATACACCAACAATAGGCAGCAAGCAGATAATCCTGTAGCAGTTACTGGATCTAGACCTTTCCATGGAAATGGTCTTACCGAACTCTTTCAGACAAGTGTCCAAACACAGGGATGGCCATCTATGTCTTTCTAAGGAGCAGCTATTTTGGGAACTAGCTGCCTGGCATAGGAGAAAAACTCGATGGTCACCTTGGACAGAAGCAAGTCTGTCCTTGAGACATGCTGACAACCTGTGTAGCAGGCTGTGCACATTTCATCCAAGAATTAGAAGCCAGTGAAGTGTTGCACCCTTGCCAGTAATTATGCAGAGTGCCTTGTTCTTCATTTGCATTCACACATTTGAAAGAAAGTTAAGAAATGGCCAAGAGTCTAATTTAGAAGAGTATGCATATAACCTCTGTCTCCCTTTAGCTAGACAAGATCAGAAGAGAGATTTAAAAATTAGTTTAAATACAAAGAAAAAAGGAATTTAACACAGTGTTAGTTTAGCATTTGGCTACTGGCAGACAATCCAGCTGAAACAAAAGGCATTTCTGAGGTCATTAATGAGTTCATGGATTTTTTCTGCCACTTTTATTGCTGGAGATTCCCTGCTCCTCCCCCATCCACACAAGAATTCTTTCTTCCTGTAAAAATCACTAGCCAATACCAATGCCTTCTTTTATGCATGTCGAAACTGTCCTTTCCTTTAATACCTTCGCAAATCATGGGGTTAGAAGAGAATGACTACTGCTAAGAATGGTTAAGACTCACCCAATTATGCTTTGTGGTAGTTTTACAATGCACTGATGGGATCTCATCTAGACAGTTTGCAATTACAGCATCCTGCCATCCAAAAAAAAAAAAAAAAAAAAAAAAAGATGTATTGTAAAGGATGATATTCCAGAGCAGATTTACCAAGATCTAATGGCCTACAGTGCAAAAAGATGTATTGTAAAGGATGATATTCCAGAGCAGATTTACCAAGATCTAATGGCCTACAGTGCAGACAGTGCTGTTTCCTAAACATTTTACTGCTGGATCTTCATTTTTACTAACAGGAATTATAAAATTAAGTGAGACCAATAAAAAACTTAGGACAGAGAATAAAGGAGGAATGAAATAGTCTATTCTATTGTGCTTTTCTGTGCTACTAAATACCTATGTTGTGGGCATTCTTAATGTATAGGTTCTCAACATCTAGTAAATATCTCTTCTGTCCTAACACATGCTTGCTAAAATAGTCCTTTAAGATGCTTCTCAGGAGCAATGGCACAAATCACCTGGGAGCACACTGTACTTTGCTTTCCACTGTGGTTTGCACTTGGCTGCTGCAGATTTGAGTGCCCTCAGGACTCTCTTTGGCAGTATTATACTGCACAGCTAATATGGGTGCTCTGCAAACACATAAATATTCCAAGATTATAAAATCTCCATTCCTTAAGACAAAACCAGGTTACAAGTTGCTTTTTTTTTTTTTTTTTTTTTTTTTTTTTTCTGATGAAATTTATGAAAAGCAATTGTTTAGAAGGACAGAGCATTTGTGTTTTCTGATCCACCCCAGGCAGGGGTTCTACAGTACATACTCACAGAAATTTACCCATGAGCCTGCCTCCTCCCCCCCCAAAGATGAGATGAGAGGAGTATTAAGTACATGCTTGGAGTACATCTCTGCTTACATCACAGTCCTTTTGTACTAGATATGCTCAGAGACTGTCAAAGTTCAGCATGGACTAAGAGCATTATATATTTTATTTCACTGTACATTTCTTTATGGTGCCTCTTATGTGGGGATTATATGTGTATTATAATGACCATCTAATTTCAGACCCTTAGTTGTTTCTCTAGGATCCCTCCATAGAGAACAAACACAGAGAGAGACACGGCTCATTTTTTGATTCATTTTCTGACTCACACAGGGAGATCAGTCTCTTAATTTAGGTCTTTAGATGCAGGCAGCTTCAATACTGAAGGACTTTAAAAGAAACATCCTCTTACTCACATTGTAGGTAGGTGTGAGTCTTTGAAAAG
This sequence comes from Anas acuta, assembly GCF_963932015.1. Taxonomy (NCBI): domain Eukaryota; kingdom Metazoa; phylum Chordata; class Aves; order Anseriformes; family Anatidae; genus Anas; species Anas acuta. The sequence continues at coordinate 116,115,699 of NC_088980.1, read as the reverse complement.
GTAATATATATATATATATTGCTTAAAATACCAAGTTTTCCACATAATTGGGTACAGTTAAGAGGATTTCTTCAGTAGAGGTCCATGATTGTGGTAGATGATTCAGAATTGTTATGTAGTTGAAATATGATGAAAATTTTGCATGACTCCATCTCCAGCATGCCAGTGAAGCCTGCAGCTGTTAATAACTCACTTTAAGTGTAAAAACTTGTAGAACTATACTTATACATGAATGTGCAAGTTTTCTTAAGCCTGCCAAAATAATGGAATATCCTTAACTCCTTTATGTTAAAAGAGCATTTACAAAGCATAACTCATAATGGCCAGACTCCTCTACTGCAGTGCTACCCCACCTAACCAGTAAATATGCCCACAGCTTTCTCATAGCATAGTAACTACATAGTTTAACATTGCTGAGTGAAGAAAAACCCTACAGGAGCTCCCACTGGAGACATTACACAGGCTGGCCACAAGTGACATGAGACGCTGATGAGATGCTTTGCCTTCTGTGCACTACAGATAAACTCTTGATTCATCACTTGTGCTTAGAACAGCTACTCCAGAGACAGGCACTGGTAACTCCTCTCCCAGCAAAGTAATGAATTTATGGCTTATCTAATTTATTCCAGGCAAATCATCACTGCTGCATTCCTCATGAGCCACAGGTGATATATGTATTCGTTGTGAACACTGCAAGTTCAGTGGAAGTCCTTCTGTCAGACATGTATAATGTCACTTTGTGGTTTATACACAATTCCATTAGGAAAGAGGAAGAATGAAACGATTGTGCTTTGGACTTTCATAGTTCTTTCTGTCCCTGAAGTTCTCAAAAGGTCACAAAATAGCAGCAATTTTAATGCTTCATCTGGATTAAGTTCTAGGATTATTTCTTACGTGGAGCCATCAGTCACAACCCTGACAGGCAAAAATTTAATAGACAGAACATTTTCCTATGTTACGTGTATCCCTAAAACATACATACTTGTACCAATCACCTCTAAGATTACTAAATGAGTTTTGGGGAAAGGAGAAAACAGAAATGAGTACATGAGGTGATCAGAGCTTCCTGAAGAAACTAACGAAGAAGCAAACTTTGTATTTTGCAGTTGAAATGCAATTAGGTTTAAGGGAGGTACTTGTGAACACAAAGCCAGATACAAACAAGAACAACTTATCACAGTAAGAAAGAAATACTGAAAATAAGTTTGTTAACAGATACCAGCCATTTTGGGTGCTAATTTTGAAAACAGTTTTGTGAATTGGTGACTATTGCCCCTTGAATCTATTAGCAGAAAGTTAGGCATCTCACTGCAGGCTGACTCAGAGTTGTGGCAAGGGCACAGACAAAATGAGTGAGGAAGAAAAGGGAAGAGGGAAAGACTTTTTTTTTCCCTCTTCTCTCTCTCTCTCTCTCTCTCTCTTTTTTAATATATATATATATATATTTTTTTTTTTTTTTTGATGTGGCATGGCCCAGTGTCAAGGAATGAGGTGATGTGGAAAAAACTCAAAGAACAGCACCAGTACAGAGCTGGTTTTGGAGAACAACTCATACCCGTGGGTCACTGGGAAAGTGAAGAGGCCCAACAGGGTAAGATGAACAGCAACATTATCAAGACCACAGTAGTAGCCCTGTCCCCATTTAGTAAGGGAACAGGAGGAACCCATTTGTCTGTGCTCAGAACCCTCACAGATACACTACTGAAGGCTTTGCATTGGGCTCCCCTCCTCTCTGTGCCTCTTGTCTCCAAGTACAGAAAGTACTAAGTCACCCATGGTAATGAGGCAAGACAGTCTGCACCAGCCACTCCAGCAAGCTGATTCATATGGTCAGCAGCTTGGATGAAGGAAATTAATCTCTAATTTTACTTGCCAATTCTTGTTCAAATCTGGAATTAATTCCCTCCTGTTTTCACCCTCACAGTCAAAACATGTGGGTTCTCTAAAACATGGTCAAAATGGGATGGATAATAAAGATCAAGGCACAGTTAATAAAAACAAAAAAGTCCCAATTAAAATGCCATGGTTATCAGAAACTAACAAAGCCATGTAAGTTTGTGTGACAGATTAAAGATTCACCAAGACAGCTGCAATCAAGTGTTGAAGACAAAAATAAGCACCCACCCTTGTTACTAATAAAGAAACCACTGTCAAGGTTGATCAATAGTAGTGATAAATTGGCCTCTGTATCGTTCTATGTCGATGCTACTACTCTGACTTTCTGGCAACAATTTCATGGGGCTGGTTCTTCCCAGTGTAACTTCACAGACTTGTAAGCAAGCACAGAGACATTACAGCCCAGACAGCTTGTGGTTGGAAAGAGACTGCATCCAGTTTGCACAGCGTGTTTGTCTCTAGATGTTTCACTAAAATGGTCTGCTAGTTAAAGGCAAATTTCAGATCACAGACCATTTAACCTCGGTCATCTTTAGCCCTGCCTCATTCCTGTACAGTCACACTCATTTCAGGAATAGGTAGCCCAGTGTGTTCCATCAGTACTTATTTCTGAGCTCTGTCCTCCTCCCGTGCAGACTCGTAATAGAGCCTATGTCAGCCACTTCAATCAGTAATCAGAAATCTTCACTCAGTACTCACTGATATCTGTACAGAACAATGTCATAGTAAAGCAGCTTAAACAACCTGAAATTCACAACAGACTCAAACTAAGATTATACTTGTTTTATGAAGGAGACCATTAGACAAAAGACTCTTGTGTTTCACTGATTGGTAGGTTTACTATTTGTATGTAGGAAGTTTAAACCTGAAAATGACAGGTAATCTCAAAATATTACATATTGTTTCTTATTTGAGTTCATTAAACAATGTCAGTGTGCCTACTTTCTCATAACTTAAAGCACAGAAGTTTCAAACCAAATAATCTAAACAGTTTATTTTGTTGACATGCAATTCTCAAAATCGTTATTTCCAAGTACATGGAAATTCATATACACAGTCATTTTATGAAGAGGAAAATAAATAATTATTTTAAGCCAGACAAGCATTCTTAAGTACACTTCATATTTGAAACAACATCTATTTTCTTCCTTAATTTTCCTCCATAAAGAAGAGGGCTGACACCAGAGGCTAGACACCAACATCTTTTTATCCAGAAGAATTAGGGACCATATCCTGGTACTTGTTGACCAGTTTCCACCCTGCACCAGGGAAACCTGGTTTCCCTTGGCACCATCTCCATGAGGAGATTCACTATCTATTCCCCACAGCGAGTGATCTAACTCCTGGGCATTACCTCTGGAGATCAGTCAAATATGCAAGCTTGGACTGAAACCCTGGCTCCAGGGAGTGCTGTAATGACGAGGTGGGTGAGCCTCTCTCCCTAGTTTAATTCTGCAGGATACAACACAGATCTTAGAGGCAGCAGAAGTTGTAGTCTTGAATCTCCTGTGGCAGAAGAAGAAAATAAATCATGGACTTCTTGATCTCAGGGAATCACTGACTCAGTTTTCCCAGATATCCCAATGCCATTTTAAGATCTCTCAGCATACCTGTGCCTTATGCAGCCCAACCTGGCAGGTATGAGCCTTCCCAGAAAAATGGCCATTTGTGGGTTCCCACCACACCAAGATAAGAAGTAGCAAGGTTGGTTTAACCTTGCCAACACTGTGACACATCTGCACCCGCAGAGGAACAAGACTACAGGGCTCAGCTGCCTCCACTGGGAGATGACAAATGAGCAGAGGCTATCATGGACCTGGACTTGGGTTGAATTTCAGTACTTCAGTTTCCTTCCTAACCTGCCCTCACAAACTACAGTGAAGATAATAGCTACTTAAATGGTTGCTTAGATGTTTGTTCTGAGTAGCCAAATGTGGAGTCTCGATGCCCATTAGGATACCTGGGATAAAAATGTGGCAAAGAGAATGGGTTATATTGTGAAACAACGTGATTGTAAACCCAAAGGAATTTGAGTTGGGTACCAAATCCTTTCAACCAATTACTTAAAGGAATTACTTCATCTAAAGAAATTAAGATACAAACAAGCTGTTCAACAAGCCATTCTTCCAGGCAGCAAGACAAGTGGTGGCCTAGTTTTGTAGGGGTTTCAGTGGTATTTCCCTATCCTCTCCCAGGACAGCACTTCCAGTTCCTGCCTGTATCCAACCAATGGCAGTGGTCAACGTGAATGTGGTGGCTTACCACCTGCATTCCTTGCTGGCCAACCTTTTGCCCTCTCCTGAAATGGACACAGAACTGGGATGTGACCTTCTGCATTTCCCCCAGCAAGGTCAAAATTTCCCTTCTGACTAGCTAGCCCACCTTCATACTGCTGCTTTCCTTTTGTGACCATGTTGAAGTTGTCTAAAATTGGCCTTGGTCTCAAACATTATCACAGGAGGACTGACAAGGAGATGACCTGGCAGTGTGACTGGACAGGTCTTGCCTGGGAATCAACAGCATTTACATCCACAGACATGTAAAAATTAAGACAAATAAATAAATGTACTCCCCCCCCCCCCACCTCTAAAAATAAAAAATAAAAATAAAAAATAAAAATCCCTTTTGAAAAGAGAGGCCTGTAATGTAATGTTGAGCCTCTGCATACATGGCAATATTTCTCACATTAGTGGCTGTGGTAAGATCCATAGGGATTTTTTGCTGGTAAACCAGATCCATTTCCATCTTGTCTGCAGATAAACACACTTATCTTCCAGAATAAACAAGACATCTTGCTCTTTTAGAAAGTCTTTTAGAAATAGTAAGAAAAATTTCAAATGAAACTAGGTTCAGAAGAATATTAATGTAAGGCATGAAGAATTCAATTTCCCCCAAATTGCTTTGGAAAAGACAGTAAGATCTCTAGAGGTCTCAAAGTGTTTTCCCCTCAGTCACAATTAGCATTTTATTCAAATTAGATGACTTTATTGGTAAATAAAAAATAAATATGAATGTACATTGCATTCTAGGTCGGCAAATATCTCAAATCTGTGTTTGCCTACATTCATATACTTTTAAATAACTTTATGTGTTCAATTTTACAAAAAAATATTATACTTGAGAATTGATTACATTCATGAATTACCACGGAATAAATAGGGTGTGAATTTACAAAGGGAATTATCTGCTGCATGCTCCTTCATACTAACCGGAATGTAACATCCTATTTTCACAGGAGGAGACTAGCTCTTGTTTATCACAGGTAAGAGAAAATACTTTGGTTTATTCTGTGGAAGTTTTTTGGTCTAGCAGTCCTCTTGGTATGCATGCCATTATTGTTACAAATGATCAGTGCACCATCCAAACACTAACTAGTTCAACCACAGTCCCTCTCTGAAGCAGAGGAATGAATAGAAAGGACAGTCCTGTGGTTAAGGGCAGGTGCATGGGCCAGAACCACAGTGTTTGATTTTGTAGCTTTGAGGAAGTCCTTTGACCTTCATGCTTCATTTTTTCAACGTCTGCAAAACAAGGAAAGATAATAATTGCCTACCCCATGTGAATATTGTAATTCCTAATTTCTGGTTAACATTAAAAACCCTTGCCATTTACAGAGTGAGAAGGGACAGACAGAAAGCTCAGAGTCAGTCAGGATTGCAACTGAACTTCCCTGCCCTTTCTAAATTTCACTGCTCAAACCTCATGTCACTTCTTCCATTACTTGTGCTCAGTGTCCAACCTTATTCTTAGCCTTTTGCATTCTCTAATCCTTGCTAAGAATGCACTAAGAATGGTATCAGGAGCAACCGTGATCAATGTGGAAGAAAGAAAACATTATGTGCAGGGCAAACCTGAACAACTCTTCCTGTCTGATTTTTCTATCAGATATCACCAGAGGGTTGTGCTGCTCTTCAGAGGGACCTCGACAGTCTTGAGAAGGGGGTAAACTAGAACCTCATGGAATTCAACAGCAGGAAATACAAAGTGTACCTCTTGGGGAAAGAAACATGATGCCATGCACCAGTTCAAGCTGGGAGCTGGCCAGCTGGGAAGCAGCTTCAGAAAAGACCCTGGGGGTCCTGGTGATGGATGTGCCTTCATGGCAAAGAAGATCAACAGCATCCTGGGTAGCATGAGGCAGAGCATTGCTAGTGGACTGGGAGAGGTGATTCTTCTGCTTTGTTCAGCCCTGGTGAGACATCTGGAGTGCCGTGTCCAGCTCTGTGCTACCCAGCTTAAAAGAGACATACTGGAATGAGTCCAGTAAAGGGCAACAAAGTTATTTAAGGAATTGAAACATCTGACCTATAAGGAGTGGCTGAGAGAGCTGGACTAGGCAGTCTGGAGAAGAGAAGGTTCAGGGGCATCTTATCACTGTGTGATAAGGTAACTTATCACTTATTACCTGCTAGGAGAAGTAAAGAAGACATATCCAGGCTCCTCTATGTTGTGCATAGTGACAGGACACAAGGCAGCAGGCAGTAACCAAAACACAGGAAAATCCATTTAAATATAAGAAAACACTTTTCCTCTGAGGCTACTGAAAGAGGTTTTCTGAGAGGCTATGGAGTCTGCATTCTTTGAGGCACTCAAAACCCAACTGGACGTGGTCCTGGGCAACCTGCTGTTGCTGATCCTGCTTTGAATTATGGGAGCTGGACTAGATGATCTTCAGAAGCACCTTCCAACCTCAACTATTATGTAATTTTGTGAAGCATATGTAAGTGTTACATTTGTTTGGTGGGCTAAAGGCATCAGTTTTCTTGAAGATTTTCAAACTCTTTATTTTTGGGAATGACGTGAGGAATATGACCCCAAACTGGGAAAATGGGGGCAAGGGACATACCTATTAGATAACCTCAAAATACCAGCACTTGGAAGCTGGCATACACAGACTGAACTTTTGATAGCTAGGTTGTATAAGAAGATGAAAGGGGTAGGGGAGCATATTGATGTAGATCACAGCACTGCACAAGGAAAATAAAGGAATTTGAACTGAACTGTGGAGTTTTTTGCTCATCTTGGCTTAAGTTTATTACACCACAAGGACACTTGAAGGAAACAGAGGTCATTACACTGTCATTTAACAGAGGCTTGTTTGACTTTCCTTTCACTTTTTTACTTCAGCAAATGTACAGTTACTTGTGGTTCAAGCCTAGCTCTAGCAGGGCTTCATTAAAGCCCTTTCTGTGTTACTGTGTCTCCCCATCCCCATGTGCAGAAAGGGAAATCTTCCCTGACAGAGACGCTCAAAGACTAAGAGAAGGAGATGCCACTGCAAGAGAGCTTGCTTTGAGAGAGATCCTCAGGGACAAAAGCAATGGGACATATTGCAGAGCATTCCCACCAGCGTCCTGACCCAGACAGCAACTTCACTGCAAAAGAGACAAACAGATGGGATTTTAACTCATGACCATGTAAAGACATTCAGATTCAAAATGCAAGTATGCATATTCTTGATAGTCCTTCAGAGCTTCTGGGAAGCACTGGACAAAACCGCATGTAGGAGTAAGCATTAAGACCACAACACAGATCCATCTGAGTGGCAAGGATGAAACATAAAGGATTGCCTTCAGACACATTTTGACTGGCAGTCTGTAATGTTTTTTTAGCCAAGACAGTTACACAGAAGCACAAGGTCTGTTCTTGTTTCCTTGCATTTCCCTTAGCAGTAGTTATGCTACAGCTAATCAGGCTGTAGATCAGTGCCAGGATTTACCCTGAAGTTGCAAAGGTAGCTAAAAACAGGTATTGAAAAGCCTGGATGACCCTGTTCAGGCAGAGTGGTAGCTGACCGCTGCTGTTAAACAAACATGCATACTCATATACACAAACCACAAAAGGGTGCTCAAGGAAAACCAGCAAATGCTTCATGATCAAAGCAAACTAGAGAAGGTAAAAGTGGTAATTGTAGACTAGGGATTTTGGAAGCATATACTACTGTGGTAATATATCTATGTTATATTTCACAAAACTTTGTTTAGACTTTAGAAGGAGCCAAGAACCACAAAGAAGCAGCAGTCTTTATGATGCCAGAGGTCCCACATCCCCACCAACCAACAGTAAGGGGTTTACCCAGCAGAAGATCAGTAGGACAAGAAGCATGCCTTCCCTGTTTCAGTCACCTCTCAACAAGATGTTTCCTGCTATTTGCCCCTTCGCACTCCTGCTCCTGTCAAGTTGTAACATCATCCATCTTCTGCAGAACTACTTTTCCCTCACTGAAATTCTGGCAGACAGTTTAACTTAGAGCTCTTGCACTGACTTAAAGAAGACTACCAGGTTTTACAGGGGTAAATATCTTATCCTGCATATAAAATTTCTGGTTCAGTATTGGGAATAAACAGAATCCTTCCAGGGGAGGTTCTCCATTAGGATCAACTTCAGTTTAAATCTTTTTATTGAAGCGGTATTACTTCAGATCATCCATGCAGTGCCTCTGCAATGGCATCCTAAGTTGTGAACTTGAAAATAAAATTCATTTCTAATTTAAAACAGTCTTCCATTTTCTGGAGGTTCAAAGGAAGTTAGTTCAGAATTGGGCATCATCAGCTTCACTAGTATCCATTTTAAAATGAGTGTCTACCATTCATCCCCAAATCAACTTTTCACAGCTTTATTTGGGTACACCCTCCACATATGAAAGCAATGAAATTTTACTGAAAAACATGTTCTTAAGCTAACAGCAGAGAGACAGAGCTTGTCAGCAGTTTGAGGAGAAGGCAATGGCATGCAGGAAAAGAGCCAGACCAGAGACACAAAGCATGGTACCAAATCCACCTTTTGCAGCTATGGCAAATGTCCTTTTTATCACAGTACACCATTCCTTAGTGAAGGGCAATACCCTCCACTGAGCTGTCTCTGTCACAGAGAAAATGTGCAGAATTGTATCTCCAGTCAGCCATCCCTGTCAATGTAGCCTCAAGCTGTTTTAAAAATACAACTGCCCCCCCTTCTGGCCAACAAGGACTCCCGAAAGTGTTTTGCAAGACATTTCAGGCTAATTTTCAAATGTAATTTAGTCTATAGAAGTTAATTAGGCTTGTTTTAGGATATAAACTTTCAGCCAAAGCTCAAAACTTCCAGTAAGTTTCAGAATATTTTTACATTTATTTAGAAAGAAAAAGGAAAAATAAAAAGATTTTTCTTTGCTCAATGAAATGCTAAATTCTGGGCTAAATATGTTTATTCATCAATTACTTGAGGTAACGGGAACAGCTCTGATGGAACGAAGTAATGGTTATTATTTGATATCTCATGACCAGGCTTCCTGTGACCTTCCAGACCTTCAGAGCCTGACTTGGTCAGGAGTGGTGCCAGCTCAAGGCACTGAAAATCACTGACAGTGACATCCATGCAGTGCTGTGCCATCACAGGGGAATGCTGTTGGACTCAGACTGTGCACAGTTGCCTTAGGTAGCCAGTCCCCATTTAGGTGGTCAGTTCACAGATAATGGTGAGGTATGACACCACGCATCAACTTAAGGCTTGGAAGGAAGACTAGTTAATGGAGGGAAATTTTTGAAATATAAACATTCTAATGATGACTGCTTTTTAAGTGACTTAGAAATAAATCTCACAAACACCCATTTATGTGACATCCAGATAACAGCATTCAGTGTGAGGACCCTGTGTGGGAAGCTATGAATGAGGAGTAACACACCACTGCTGTACAAGCCCAGTCTTTCCATTCAGGGAGAGCATTCTTTAGGAATTCTTTCGGGACAGATTCTTTATGAAAGCATACTGTGCCTTTCCTCCTCTCTATCTTGTCAAGGGAAATTTTATTTCAGCATATTTCCTATTTACTTTTCCAGATGCTGAGATACTGAATAGGAATGTATAAAGGTTATTTTCTAAATAATTACTTCAAAGTGACGCAGTAATAGACAGGATAGAAAACTCCTCCATGAGCACTTTCCCAGTTTAGTGAAGCCTCATGAAAATTCAAAGCAGAAATGAAAACCTAAACAACACTGAAAGACACCATTTACACGTTACATATTTCATACCAGTATTTCTTTTTTTTTTTTTTTTAGGGAATACTAGCTAACAAGAGAAGTATCACTCATTTGGGAAAAAAAAATCATAACATAATTCTGTACTACAAAGTTTGATACCAGTGGACAAAGTATTGACAGACTCTGTCCTCACAGTCAACACATTGCTAAGTAGTTGCACTGAATTGCTTAAAAATGGCGAATCTGAGGTTTAAACAGTAAGGATAGGTATTCATGTCAATTAGACACATCTGCAGTGCCATAAAATTGTCTGATCTGTTGTCCTTCATACCAGTATAGTTAATATTAGCCTATCCTGTGAATTTCTCCTCTCTTTGTAATTTCTACAGTTCCTCTACATGAAAAATTAAGTTACAAAAAATTGAAGTGTCAAAATACCTGATTAGTTATCTGTTGTTGCAATTTTTCTCCAGATGCTGAAAGAGAAAGAAAATAATTAGTTTGCACATATTTTAATGAATATGATAATGTACACACATAACAAACACTGTAAAGTCAAGAACAAAAAAAAAATCAAACATTGTAATTAAGAAGTAGTGTTTAACACGAACAAATGATTTTAAACTTATAAACAGAAGTCTAAAGTTAAAGAAAAAAACAACAAGCTCCTCTTAAGGAAACTGCCATAAAAGTAAGATTGAGATAGATATCCAATCTTGTTAATCTCGTACCCCACAAGGAATTGCAACATACAAAACGAAGGCAACAAATTTCAAATACATTCTATGAAGCTCTTAATTAATGTTTTGAGATGTACTACTGCACGTATATGTGCCTGGAAGACTGGTAGCATCCAGCTCAGGATTTGAGCATCAGAGAAGAAAAGCAGCTTCTGCTGTTAACCTGAGATAAAATTACGTGCCTGTGTCATGACTGAGGTTAGGCGCCAGCTGGCTCAAGGGAGAAATTCTATCCTGATAATATCCCCAAAGTGGTGAGTTGAGTTACGGTCTCGCTCCCTCATCCTGGCCTTCTTCTGCAGCGTCCTTCAGTGTACTCCTGAAGACATGATCAAAGCCTAGGAAGAACATTGCTTTCCTAGAGCCATCTGGGACGCTAGTAGTAATGACATCTCAAACCTGCTCTTTCCTTTTAGATCAAACAGGACAGTAATTTTGCCTCATTTACCATTCCCATGCACTATCTGTCAAAAGGGCAGCTGGTATCAATTACCCTCCCTTTGCTACTGGAGACTATCCACATGTATCTGGGAAAATCAGGAATTTCGCACTGACCTATCCAGCTAGGCTACATGTACCCACAGTGTTTTTTAAGTAATAATCATAGGACACTGTTTATAACCTGTCAGTATCACTATTAACTGTCAGGGGAGCCTGTTTCTGCTTAGCACGGATGGTTGCCTCTTTCAGCACTGGAAATGATACTCCATTTCAATGGAGTTTCTTTGCACTGATGTGTGTGGCACAAGATAGAATTTTTAAAAGGAAAAGAAAATATTTAAAATGTTAGAACACAATAATAATTAAAGGAAAATGTTCTTCCCTACTGGCTGCTGAGAATTCTTCAATTTTCAAGGAAAGTGTTATAGACAATTTAGATAAAGAAAATTACTTCAGGCTATATTATAAGATTGTTTCTTATGATAATTATTTCCTGCCTGCTTCTGTTGTGTTTTTGTTTGCTAATAAATAAATAAATAAAAACTTTTTTTTTTCTCAAAAAGAAAAAAAAATCACAAAAAGCCCACATAATTTATAGTGTAGGGGAGAATTTCCAAAATGTATTCCCTTGTTCACTGAGATCATCTTTGGAATTAATGGAATTTTATCATGTAACTAATTTTTAACCAAATAGATTGTTGGTAATAGAAGATTAAAGGAATATGTGTTTTTAGCATTCTGTAATGATATACAAGTTGCTAGGAAAGCACAGCATTTGAAATCTCTGGTTAGATCAACACTATTTTGCTCAAAGGTTTGTGGACTTTGAATACTGATGCTTTCCTGTTTCCCAGTACATTTGTTTTTAGGCTATTTTGATTCACTTTAAAGGAATTTTAATAACTTTCTGTTGACAGCATGGACAGCTGGTCTTGAGAATTAGTGAAAATTCACTTGCTGACTGAGGAAGGAAGTGACATCAATGAGTTTCTAAAGTCAGCCCAGAGGGAAAAGTGCACTCCGTGAGAGTAGCCTTTCATGCCATTGTATTGCCAGTGATGCCTCAAGATGCAAATTGCATTATCAATCAAACTTGTGGTTTCTACCTCAAGCAAATATAAAAATGGACACAAAGACTGGGAAAGACCTGCCTGGCCACTTTTGACATAGCTAAGGAAAAAGTGAAGATGAATCTGTGTATTTTTTTTTCCCCAATTTAAATATGACAGTATCAAGGAGAAGGCAGTTGCTTAAGTGTCTGCACGATATACCAGCAATGATGACATGGGTTAAATAGGACAGAGATTGACTAGGCTGTTAAGGACAGGAGGGAGATCAAATTCAAGGTCAACAGCAAATTGAATACTGCGTTCTCCATTTATTCACTAGATGATCCTTGTCCTCATCATGAAACAACTACATGAATTTGGCATAGTCAGCAGTTACGCTCAGAAGAGGCCAAGTTCCATGATAAAAGAGATGCTGCAAATTAGGGTGGAAATACATTGGCACCATTATTTCAGGAAGTCTGCAAAGTCATGATGTGTCCTGTACTTTTGTTTTAAGGTGAAGAGATACAAAAAAAGTGGAAAAAAACATGAACACATGAAACAACACCTTCATTTTCCTTAGCATGAATAGTCTTTTATTTCCCCCTTCCTCACTGTAATAGATCATCATTAAGTTTAAAATAGACATTCTTTCAAAAACAGCAACTACTAAATAAAAATGTCCCTCCAGAATTCAGCTTAAAAATATTTTTACATATGTATTTTTTTATTTTATTTTATTTTTAAAGGCACAACCTAGTAACACCTACAACACTGAAAGGTGTTCAAGCTTTCATCTGTCAAAGTAGGGCAGTAGAAGGCTTTGTCATTGAAATAACCAACATTTTGTCTGTCCTGCTTTTTATTTTATTTTAAAATGACTTTTAGAATGACTAGTCACTAATCTGTGTTTTACCTAACTTACCCTTAACTTTGAGAGGGATGTTTCTGTTTAGGTGCTTTGTTATCACTTGTGGTTACTGTCATCATTCTCTGGCTCCATTAGAGAGAAAGGTCCGAATCCAAAGGACACAAGGCAATGGGACACCAATTAAACCAGAACTGGCAGAACAGTCCAGGCAGTCCCAGAGGTAACACCTGCATTAGGCTCATGACATTCATATAATTCTTGAGATCTGCCAGATGTTTCATTACCCATAGACCTTCAACACTAAATTCAAAATTTACAACAGCTTTTCCTGAGCCACTGCAGTGAGACAGCAGCTCGTACAAGATGAATGGATGCATGAACATCAAACTAATTGGGGAATTTACTGCCATCTGGAAATTTATAAGGAAGTTGCTCAGCTGGTAGTCAGTGTAGTCCAAGAGACATGTCTTCTGCAATGTGAATGGGTTGTTCTTATCTGTGCTTCTCCTGAAACTTTTTTTTTTCTTCCTACTTGTCATCAGACAAACTTCCTAACTCAGCTCAGGAGTGCTATTTGACCAGCTATCTTGACAACGCAAGCATATCAAACAGTCTCCATTGTAGATAACTACACTCCACTGATGTTTTGAGTCAGAAGACATATATTTACCAGTACAAACTGGAATTCTGAGGACTTGCTGAGGCTCTGCTCTCCTGCCACTCTAACTGAAGCTAAACTGGTACAACTGAGACAAAACATTTGTTGAAACCCAGAACTGGAGAAACAAACCTCCCCAAAATAATTTTTAGTGATACTTTTTTTTTTTTTTGGTCTCTCCAATCACAAAAAGTGTGAAGCACTACCCTTATGTGGTTTTAGATTATTTACATAAATGGCTTTCTTGTGTTGTCCTCAAGCTGTACCATTTTAGAGAAGAAAAAAAAAAAAAAAAAAAACTTAATTAGTACACTGATTCCTGCTTCCAGAGCAAGGTGGATTTTTCAATGTTTTGCTTACTTGTTCTTGCAATATGGAAGATTACCTTACTGAAAGGAACGGAGTACATTTTCCAATGTAACTGACCACTGTAAGACACAAGAGCATGTCATAATTGATGCTGTCACAAGGAACTGCAACACCAACTCCTCAGCCTTACGCTCCCAACCTACTCAGAGAACAGTGCGTAATTATGCACACTGTGCCCTGCTTACCTCCATACAAAGGAATGTGATATTTGTGCAGGTTTACAGATTAATCTGCTGTAATTCCTTTTAATGTTAAACTACTTCCAGCTCAAATATAATTAACATCACCAGGTACAAAAGATTGATTAGAAATATGAGCACACTCCAACAGAACAAATAACAGCTTGATGCTGTTTCTTATGTTCAAATAGTTGGATACATGAGGAATTATGACAGCATGTTTGTTCCCTAAGTATATAGCAAAAGAAAGAAAAGTTTCATTTCAAAAGGCAAACGACTACTACTGCATTTAATTAGAGTGTAAAATTCCTTAAATACACAGATCTGACAATTTATGTGACGTGACTGCTACAAGTCCTAGCAACAAAGGATTTCTTTTTTTTTTCTTCCCCAAAATCAAATCCTAATTTATTCTTTAAACAAGAGGGGGACCCTCAGCCTTGCCTTGAAACAATCATATTCATAATCTGAAACAGCCATATTCACATAGCTATGTGGGGAACAGCACTACAAGGAAATCAGTTTTGAGGAGAGAATTTGATATTCTAATATCAATTTAATTTTGTTTTTCCAGTTCGTGACAGAAACACTAACAGCTTTGGATTTTACTTTATTTTTATAGACCTAAATAAACACATATGCAACCTATTTTGTTATGATCCATGCCCCTTTCATTACTGGTTTCCTATCCTACTGGAGCAGTGAAAGGAAACCAAAGCACTTATTTCTGACAAACTTTTGCAGCAATTTCTAATGGTGCCAGAGCCTGAAGAAGAAACACTCAGATTTAGTTTTCTGACTTTTAACTGAGGAGGTGTGGCACTAACAGATTATCTTCTGACAGAGCCTGCAATTTGGCATACAAAGATTTAAATATTTAGGACAAAAACATGCATTTCCTATAAATTAGCTGCAGAATCTCCAGGACTTGTAAGCCACACAGCTTCTTCAGACACACATAATATTTTCCTCCTAATATGGAATTTGGAAAACTAAAACTTAGAGCATTGCCTTCAAAACCTAGTTTTGATTATTTTTGCGCCTCTGTGATAATTATGCAACTGAATATGATCACGGTGGCCTAAAATGTATTAATCACATCTTCATGGTATTGCATAATCCTCAGCTGTCACAATGCCAACTCATAAGTTGCCCTGGCAGTAGGAAACATAAAAAGAAACTCAAGTTGATACTGATTGAAGCAAATGAAGGAAAGTTGGCCATCTCAAAACACTGAAATTCTCACAGCATTCCAAGGTCTCCCCAGTTAATTTTTCATGATTACTTTTGATACGAAAACAGACCTTTAATTGTCAGTCTCTAATAAGGATGCAGAACTGTTCTCTTGGAGGTTCAAATGACCCTGGGAAACTAAACATTTACGCAAGTTCCAGTAGTCAAAAGTCTTGTGTTGATTAAAATACACTGTTCAGTTTCCACCTAAAAAATTCAAAACAAAGAGAAACCCCAAATGAAAAAAAAAAAGTTCCTGGTC
Organism: Anas acuta; assembly: GCF_963932015.1. Taxonomy (NCBI): domain Eukaryota; kingdom Metazoa; phylum Chordata; class Aves; order Anseriformes; family Anatidae; genus Anas; species Anas acuta. The sequence goes on along the minus strand of NC_088980.1, from coordinate 116,100,040 downwards.
TGATAAAGAAACATTAATTTTAATAGGATTGAGGACCTTCATTCATTAATTCTGTGCATAAGAAAAGATGGAAGGGTGCAATATAAATATATTCTTGAGCCTGATTCTGCATTGGCAAACACTGTATATCTGTACTTATGGCAAGGAAACATCAGAAAATAAGTTAAAAATCTGGCGTTTTACCTCATCAGCACTGACAAATATTTTCAAATGATACCGAATTGCCAGTACGTCCACTAAAATAATTAGTAGGCAGGCCTGTCTAGCAGTTTTCTCCTAATTTGTTGCTTTGTATTTCTGGCAAAATGGAAAGTAAAGGTTTGTCACCTTGTTCCTTTAAGGATGGAAGATTTGAGATAATGGAAACATGCCAGACGATGTATTTGGTTTTAAGATCAACATGATATTGATATCATGCTTTGGACGGTTTCCAGCTCAATGTAGTATATTTATTTTGAATGCCTATTTGGCATTCATCCTGTATCCAGCAACAAGAATAGTTTGTTTCAATTTTGTTTTACAGCTCATTATGCAACTGCTTTGAAATGCTTTCTTTTTTATCTAACTACTTCACAAGGTTTTCCGATTCCTGCTCTCCTAAGGAACCAAATGGAGCAAACTATGGAATCTTACTCATCTGCAATTAGGCAGACAAAATCAGTTACTTATGGCTTAGCAGATGCATTTCCTCAAACTCCATCACAGAGTGTTCCAAATGACAGGTAGAAACTGCCTCAGTTCTCACACTGCATGGGCCATCGCTTTTTCATTTTCATTGCTTTTTCAATCAGATGGACTACCAGCCTCCACTTTCACATTGCTAGGTATGTATAGTGCTTTATATAGTGATCATTTAGAGCATAGATCACCATCTGTTAAAATGTCTCTCTGACTACACTCCACTGTTGAGCTCAATGGCTTATGCGATCATCTTCCACTAAGTGGGTTTCTGGGCTTTGACACAAAACAATCTGTTTCCACCCGTCAGCTGGTCCATTGCAGCTTCCTATGTTAAGGCTCTTTTTTTTGTGTGCGCTAAATGAGAGATAGTTGCCCTTGACTTCTTTCCACTGAAGGGAAACTATCTGGCATTTACTATGCCAGAACCAATCTAAGAGCTGTCATGAAGGAAAAGACCATGAAGAGTAACTAGTGCATGCATGTACATACTCATGGACCCCATGCAGAAATACAGCCATGGACATACTGCTGCATCTTTAACATATCCTGTTATAGTGTTAGGCAGTTGAAGCTTTGCATTGCACTGACAGTAGGGCTAAAACACTGCAGGAGTTTGGATTTGGTTTTGGTTCCTGCCTGTTTTCTGCTCACATTAAGAACATATGGCTGTCCCCACCCAGACAAGGAATGTGACCACAGTTGAAAATTTTAGTCAAATTAACTATTTTGAGGCAAAGCCATATGGACTCATGACGTTCAGTGTGGCATACATTAGAGAAGGTCAGCTGCTGGTCTTTCACTTGTAGTGAAAATGAGTGAAAGTACAGCTGTGAAGCATACCATGCCCATCCAATCTTAATTAGAATGGTCTGGAAATCGTATATGAAGATGAAGGCACCAGTACCAAAGGCAAGCAGCACACAAAGTTCAACATAGTTATGCACACAGAGCCTCTTTTTTTCCTTCTGCTTCCCTTTTTTTTTTTTTTTTTTTTTTGACTCACCTGCTAGGATCATTGCACCACAAACATTAGAGCTACAAAGCTTCTCTGGTCTGAATCAGAAGCAGTGGCATGAAAGACAAGCATGCAGCAAGCCCAAACAGGGGTGGAAAAATCCAACTTCTTGGCATTAATTACAAAGTAGAGTCCCACAGCAAAGTCTCCATGGGAAGCTTTAGTCTACAGTTTCTGTATTTCAGAAATAAAAAAGATGAATTGTCTATACAACATAAGACCAGGAAGTGACCAGTGGTGATGAGAGCAAATATTCTTTCAATTTACTACTCATTCTGAGTTATGCCTACATAAACAAACTGTACTTTGAATCTGCCATGTTTCTTTGTTTAAGGTCTAAATATGCCACTCTAAGGCACGCTCTTAGCACATTGGCCTCAAATAACTTCACTGAAATTATTCAATTTCAAAGCAAAATATTCCCCAATGAGAATGCAACACTTACAGAAAGACAGTGCTCACATTTGTAAGGAAGGTTACATGCATGAGAATTTGCAATTAATCCATGAGTGAAGAAAGAGGGGGGTGGGGATGGAGGAAAAGGTGAAATAGCCCTTCGAAATAGAACCTTAACAACTGGAAAACTAAAAAATTATCTACAGGATAATTTTATAGTGAGAGAAAATTAGGAGGAGAAAAGAGAAAAGAAACAAAGCTCAAATATAACCTTTCCTTATACACAGCTCTGCATTTAGATTGGTCAGATTCAAAACAAAAAACTGCAGCAATCAGTGAGCTGCAGCGAGTACAAATTTATCTACGTTTTGTATAACTAGAATATGACCATTCACGACCAACTCTAGAGCTTGAATTCAGCTATAGTTATAGGAAGCCATTTGTTAAAGGTCACCTATGACTGAGAATATAATACGAATCCAAGATGCACACAGGTTCAGGTTTGTGCTAGTCATAAGAAGTTGGGGAGAGAGGAGGGTGGGAAGCTCAACCACTGCTGCAGATTTGGTTCTCAAACGGATTTGGATAGTTTGACAACACTGCTTAATCAAAGTAGTTGATTTCTGATATGTGAACTATTACGAGAATACAGTTTTAACATTTGCCATTTGTGACTACATTATTGAAAAGTTACCAAATAAAGTTATATTACCAAGTAAGACTACTTATTTTCTTATTGTAATTTGAGTCAACTCTCGGTGACTACAGCACTGTAAAACCTCTTCTTCCCACAGTTTCTCTATCCTTTGAAAAGATCATGCAAACTCAGTTATTATTGCTAGAAAGAAGTAAGATTCTCAGGTTGACATAGGAGTTCAGAGCTAAATTAAACAGCTATACCTGTATTTCTACATAGATAGCTTTATTTGTTGTTTTATTTTTATTATTATTATTATTATTTTATTTTTAAAGATAGTGAACGGATAATATTTTAAGGAGTTCCTTGAAAGAAGAGCCCATATTGATGTACAAGCAAACCTTAACAGGAAAATCTCCTCAGACATATAAAAAACATTTCAGCCATGTTCTCTGAATATGTTCTTCAAACATGACAATTCAAACTGTATCCTCCATATTGGAATGAGAGTGGACTAGGAAAAAAAGTTATATAATAATCTATGCATAGAAGTCAAAAAAAATTCACATGAGAGAGCTATTTATTCAGAATTTTATGAGATGAATAATCCAAAATCAACTCTGATGCCCAGTCTGCAAAGAATATAATACTGCTACATTAAACCATATTTTGGCTTTTGAAAAACAAACAAACAAAAACCTTGTATGCTTAATGTCTTTAAAGACAAACCTGCAGCTCGAGCTTGTAATATGCCCTACCACTAACTTTCTCCAGCCAAGTAGCAACTGAGCGTATATTGCATGTACACTAATTGCAACCACCTCCTTTCCTGCAGGTGAAACACCCTGATGCTCCAAGCCTTACAAACAGCACCATACTCTGCTTTGGCAGGAGGCTTTTGCTTACTTTAGAAATCTCCACTGTTACTCCCTCTAGGTGCCATCCTTGCTGTGCCAACTCTGGTATTGGCAGTGCTCAAAAGTGGGAAGAGGCAGGGGTGATGAATCGAGTTCAGGTGGAGAAATAATTACGAAAACTGATCTCACATATGCCACCGAAAACATGGTTAGATGTTTTCTTTTAATTAAACAGAGACTAAAAATAACAGCAGTAAGGTAGCATCCAGTGCCCAGAAACTGTGAGGTACCCCAACGGCGACAGCCTAAATGATGCAGTGTATCAATTTGATCACTCAGGCAGAGGCTAAGGAGTTGTTCTTAGGTAGAGTGCACCTTTTTCACACACAGAAGGTAAACTCTCAGGTGGGCTTTAAAACCACATCTGCAGGTTTTGCACACACACGTATTTTCTGTCCCCCCAAAATAATACTGCTGCTTACAAAGCTTTTGTGTGCATGCATATGGTCCTAATACCTTGGTCCAATTTGCATCTATAAAATGTGCAGGTGCAGTTTTATGGAGACCTACGAGAAGAACATGACCATACAGCATACTATTTACATAGCAGCCCTCAGAAAACACACTAAGTAATCTTCCCATTTGTCACTGTAGGATGTAACGTGCATAATAAGGGGAGGTAGAATTTTACAACTAAAATCACAATGGCTGACGGACTAATTTAAGAGACAAGTCTACGCAGTCCTGGTTTGCAGACAATGGGTATGCATTATTACTGACAGCAGTGACAGTACCCCAAACTGAGGGCAAGATTAATGCATCTTCTGCAAGGGCAAGAAAGTGTAAAGAACTCTTTCAGAATTCCTAAGTAATTAAATTAAAATATATTTTTATGAATGAAAAAGCTCACCACTTTTACATATTCCACATCTCCCCAGTGAACTGTATTCTTTTCCAGGCATTTAAAAAAAAAATTCCTGTGTGCCTGACATGAATCAGCAATGTGAATTACTGACCAAGTAAGCTTCAGCAAGTGCTAAGTGACATATTCATAATATGGTACCATTATTCACATGTAAATTACTACTTTCTACTGAACTGAGCACTCAGGATGAGACATTTCTCTTTCCTTCTGGCAGGGGAACTCAGTCAATATTGTGTCTGATTATCAACAAAACTTAACATACTATTGGCTTACTGCTAACTGCAGGGGCAAGGTCTTCCTGTATTTCCACAGATTAAGGAAAAAAGGCATATTTCTATTTAGCCTATTATTACTTTTTTTTTTTTTTTTAATAACTGATTTTTTTTTTATATAAAATCTAATTAAATAATGTGAATAGAAATACAATGGCAACATGGAAAAATTCTCTTCAGATTAGAAAGTATATTGGACTAAAGCCACTCCAACTGATATTACTTAAATAGTTTGTGAATAGTAAAATATCCAATTTTATAGGGCTGAATTTCATGCCTTGTAAGGGATTTAAAAAAGAAAATGTGATAACTGAGCATTTCACACACACCCCAATAACTTTTGGGCATCACAAACATATTGACCTTCTGCTATAATTAAAGTGATTTGTATACTTTGGATTGTTTACAGTATAAAGGCTAGGTGCAAGTATTGCAGGTATAATGAGGAACAAATCTTCAGAAAAATTAATTTTGTGTCCTTATGTTGCTGATAGGGAGTGAAAGGAGTGAGCAGCATTTTTAAATAGATAGTTAATTAGGTATATAGGTGGAGACTCTGAAACAGCAGAGCTGCAAACAACTCAGAGTTTCAGATTTCTTCTGTTCATACAAACATATCAGTAATGTCCGTACTTTCAACAGTCCACATTTTTTGCCCCCTTGGTTACAGACAACCATCTCCCAGAATCTCAGAAAAAAATACAGACACCTACAGTTCCTACTACATAGCCTGAAAGTCAAGTCCAATACAGTAAAAATTACAACAGTCTCAATCACTGCAATAATGGAAACTGGGATCAATTCCATTAATGCCAAGTTCTTTGCTGGAAAAGGAAAACCAAACAGGATCACACAACCATCTCCTAATATTCAATATACAAATTATCTTAATAAAATTACCCCTTGAGACAAACTACAGACCCACAACTTTTCTTAGTGTTTGGTTTCATGACTGGTCTAAACTGCTTCAAGCCTGGCAAAAACGAAGAGCACTTTTGCCACAGTGACGTGCTTTTCCTCCTCCATTACGACAGTCCCAGTGGCCTTGCATTGTGTGGTCAAGACATATCACAGACCCAAATCAGCTAAAAATCCTCATCTTACTTAATAGGCTGATTTTTGATCATATCAGCTCAGAAAAGCCACATGGGCTGTATGGATGGAGACGCATGGCTGGGGATGACAGCTGGGGCAAGGAGAAGTCCCCTTCTAAGGAAGCTCACATGTGGATCAGCATAAACCTGCTGTAAATCCAAATCCTCAGAACCCTCATCTGTTCAGCTGCTACTGAACCATCAGCACCAGAATACCAATATTTGTCACAAATGACTGAACAGTTCAGATGAGCAACAATAACAAGTCTCTTGTCTGCCTGCTATTTTCCTTCAGGGCTTGCATTGTATGGGACTTTTTTTTTTTTTTTTTTTTTTCCTCCTCTACTCAGACACACTGTCTATTTGGATTTCCAAAAGGTATTTGATAATCTCTCACACAAGACTTTTTAAGGTAACCTAACAGGCACAGAATTAGAGAGAATATCTTTGCATGAATTTGGAAAATATTTAAAAGATAGCAAACAAAGCATAGGAAATAATGGTCATTTCTCACTGTGGAAGAAAGTCAGAAACAGAATCCGGCAGGAGGCTGAGAAAGGACCAGAGATGTTCAGTATATTCTTAAAAATCACACAAGAAAGGGACTGCATAGGGAGATGACCACAGCTGTTGCTGATACTATTTTTACACCTGAGCAAGGTGTAGAAATGACAGAGGCTAAAGAACTTTGGACAAGAGTAAGTAACTAATCCAGTGACATGTGAAGTGCAATTTCTGCAAATTGATGCAAAGCAGAGAAAAACATTTTTACTTTAAAGAGTGATGGATGATGAACTGAGTTCAGAACTCTTTGCTACTCAGGAGTGAGATACTGGGGTGGCTAAACTACACAAATGCCAGCTATGTGCTCACAAGCTAGAGAAAGCAAATTGAAAACTACTGGAAAAACAAAGGAACTGTTGTGTTACTGTATACACATACCCACGTCTTAAATATTACGTGCAATTCTGATCCTTCAACTCATGTGAATGATGAGACAGGAATGGCATAGAATGAAAGGGGGTAAGATGGTGGACTGAAAGCATAGAGTGGCTTACAAGGAGCAACACTATGAAATCTGGAAAAGCAATGATCCAGAGGAGGTATGATAGAGATCTACAAAATCATAAGTGACGTGGAAGGGGTGAATCAGAACTGACTGTTCGCTGCCTCTTCTAACACAAGGCCAGGGGCATCGGATGAAGCAGGCAGATGGCAGGTTCAAAACAAACATGAGGAAGCAGCTCTCCACGCAACTGGGAAAGGAAACTCGGGAACTCTTCACCAGGGGATGTTACGGCTGCTAAAACTTTACATGGATTCAGGGGACAACTGAACAAGCTGAGAGACGGGAAATCCTTTGGGGGCTGATAAGCAAACAGAAACCACCTCTGGCACAGGAAGTCCCTGAAACACAAACTGCTGGAGTTTGGGAAAGTAATGTGAGGAGGTTTCACTGCTGTCAGGATATTGAGCAAGACAGAGACCAGGTCTGACCTAGTATTGCTGTTTTTATGTGCAACAACACAAGACAAAAAAAAATACAAAAAAAAAAAAAAAGGCACCAGTTTCAACTACTTCAGCATTTGGAGACCTTCAGCTGGCAAGTCCAACACATCTTAGTGACATGCCCAGGTGGTGGCAGGCAGGCAAGACACACGTGAAGTCAAGTTCGTATCTCATACAGCTCTCAATAGTGGGGTGCACCAGACAACAAGTGAAATCACTCTCAGTTCTTGATCCCTGGGCAGGTAAAGCCCATTGACTATGCCTAAACTCTGGCAGTGCTGAGCAGTGAAGCAGCCTGGAAATACCAAAGTTCCTCTAGGTGCCACAAACAAAATATTCCTTCTTTACTTGTTCTGCTTTCAGGTACCAAGATCTCAGCACAAGCACACGGTTTTGTTATTAAAGCACACGTGGGAGACCTTAAACATGGAAGAACATGAAAATCCTTCCTTTTTGGAAGGGGCACAGTGATGGCCTCCTGCTCTGGGGGAATGCCCTACCACCAGGCTCTCCTCACATAGGGTGGTGTTGACCTCTCTCACTGAGCTGAGTGTTGTGTTTAAATGAATTTCCAAGGAAAAGGAAAGAAAGACTAATTGAATATTAAAAATGTTATGCTCTGTGTGCAAAGCTTAGCAATAAACAGACCTCCAAAGTTACATAGAAAGTGTATTGGGAGCAGAGGGCTGAACTGCAGCATCCTAAGCCACATGCTAATACCAGACCATTCTCCCAGGTCACACACTGGCAACATCACGTGTTTAGGAGACATTACAAGAATGTGTATATGAAAAAAAAAAAAAAAAAATTATATATATATATATATGTATGTATGTATATATATATATTTACCACCTGTCAATTTGCTGGTTTTGGGGGTTCTGCTCCCCTGGAACTCAACAAAAATCACTAGGGAAAAACATGAGACTTTTTTTTAACAACTGAGCTGTTGCGGATTTTTGTTCATAAAACAGACATCCATTTAAAGAATACAAATAGCCCAACAGTCATCATAACAACTCTTAAACACTGCGTCTAATTATACTGCATTGATTAAATACAATATATTTTTAATTTATTAACTTAATTAATATTTTAATTAAGCTTTGTTCATACAGTACAGCTCCTATGGCTTTCCTCCTTCTCTCTTCCTCTAGAGTTTCATTTTCATGGCAAATAATGCCTCTCTCTTCATTTATTTTCAAAATGAAAAACAAAATCCACACAAAACAATACATGTCTCAGTTGTCAAAGCCAGGTGTCAGTTCTAAACTTCACCTGCACAGACAACTCCCGAATCAATGGCTGTAGTATTCTCACACTTCCTCTAAGTCCTAGCAGGAGGCCTACTTTTAGCAGTTTAAGATGTTACAACTCCAACTGCTGTTTTAATAGATTGTGTGAGTGCTCCCAGGTTACTCCAATGTAAAAATCTGGCTACCTACAATCACAGCTGAAGACCAGCAAAGTGATTTGCCCACAACCAGTACAATGGAGCAGATAGCCTGAATGTTAGCACCTAGTGCCCTCTACCTGCTTTGCTTAAAATGCATGAGAAATAAAAAACACACAGAACTTCACTTTCTAATTTTTTTGAAATTCTCTCAGCCTCACAATTAAGCTGGTCATAATCTATTTTGTAAATTACTGGAATCAGAAGTGCTATTCCCTTCTAGGCTGCAAGCTACACAAGGGAATGCCATTACAAGTGGTGCAGATATTTTACGAAACCTAATTTTCAGCTTCCCTTAATAACATTCAATCACTGGAACTGTGAATTCAGGTGTCCACCTTATCTTTCCAGGAAACGCAGCAGGAGCTACGCTGCAGTGAAGTTCATCATGACACACAGAGAAAAAGGAATTTCAGCCCATAAATCCTGGTCCTGTAATACAATCCCAGCACGGAAACACTTACGTGGGCCATCGAAGCACCCAGCACATACTACAGATGGGCAGATCCTGATGCCTGCACAGATAAGACTGAACCATAAAAGACAAAGTTTTAATGAGTAGATAGCCAGCACCATGAATGGAGTTCCAGGAAAAGTTTGCCTCAGTAGCCTTATCACCCAGCCTAAGCAATATTACAATAATCCACAGTTATCATGGCTGATTTGCATTTGTAATTCCAAATTGTGCTAAAGATAAATTGTTTGAATTTCCTTAGCCATAAAGAATCCACAGCATATTTATTTTCTCACTTTTTATTAGAGGGTACACACATGCACTAACCTCTGGATTCTCATGCTACTTACCTCTGAACTATAGAATAGAAAGTGTGAGCATGTCTAATTGTGGAGGGACAAAGCCCCTACTAAAAGACCTGATCACAAGTCCACAGATGCAAAGGCAATGCTTTGGGTATGCATGTCCCTTAATCATAAGCAATGGTTCTAAAGTACATTGTCATGATTCCCTGCATCTTTCCTATCTGGTGGAACATTAATATCCCACCTGCAGGTCTTCCACAATGTAATACAGTAGCATTCCCTCAAAGAATACAGGACATACAGGAAATATAATTGCCCACATAGACATATAGCTGCCTAGTTTTGAAACCATCTGAATTTCAAACCTTTGTTGTAAAGATGTTTCTAAAGACTTCATTTGAGGCAATGCAGCTTAAAATACATAAATAAATCACGCTGCCAGCATGGTAGGTCCTTGTCACTGCTTCTCCCCCTTCCCAGAGCTGTCACCAGTGGTCTGGCATTACTGTCCCCTCCTGCTCCTGGTCTCATTCAGGTTCACATATATGGCATATTCATTCACCCCTGACACCCCTCTCACTACAGCAGACACATTTGACAACTTAACTTGTCAGACTGCCAACAGCAGCTAAAATAAAAACAGGTAACACCAGACCAAGGCCTTCTATAGCAAGCTTTGGCGAGGAGCTGAGCACAACACTGACAAACAAGCCCTACAACACAGAAGCACAGCAACACGACTGCATGCCGTGCCCGTTGAAAGCATGTGTAAGCTAATACTTGCATTCTGCACGCCTTAGCATTACACTGGCCTGGCAGATAGGGTCCCTGAGTGCCTTCTTCATTCTCTGTGATTGGCAGTAACAGCCAGGAAAGACTACAGCAAAGCCACAGGCTTGGGACACCCCTTGGAGCACTTTTCCAGCCCTCTGTGATTGTTTATCCATCAGAGGGGTACAGAGAAAAGAAGTCCTGTGGCAAATTCTCACAGGCATGGCATGCAGCTGGTAGGCAAAACATAGTATTTCTTGACACAAAGCCAACTTACTTGTATACAGGGAGCTGCCAATGTGCCTTTGTATGTCTAGGCCTCCAGATATATTATCCATCCCATCAGAAGCTGACTGGGGTAGAGTGGGGTCCAACAAGACAAACCACTGACACACAGTGAATCTAGATGGGACATACCACGAAGCACCAAGTATTTTAAACCCCCATGCACTCCAGTGGGCGTCCTAGGTGTTTCCTGATGGGTATGTGTGAGTAATGGCTCTGTGTATTTTTTTGTTTGTTTTTAACAAAAGGAGGTTTTGCCTTTTTAAAACTATAGCAGAGAGATTTTAGTACTCAAAAGAAATGTAACTGTGTTTGTGATTATTTTCTCTCCTGCTGCTAAATACGATCATTCGCTCCACTTCGTTTTTTATTAATTAAATTAATACTAATTGAGCAGCCTTTTAGTATATTTTTAGCCTGAGTGTATTACATGCTAAATCCTGCACACTGTAGCCTCTCCTTTGCCTCACCCTTTATCCCCAATCCCAGAGGAAATGTTTAACTGCAGGTCACTGTCCTGAAACTCTTCTGTGTTAGCAGATATTTATATGTTCATACTCTTGAATCGGTACAAAAATCAATAGATTTTTTTAAGATATTTTGAAGAAACTTTTACAAAACAAAAGCAAAACCAAACACCTACAGCTAATTTTGTGTGACTAACTGCCCCCTAGTGACAATGTCCAATTACGAATAACTTCACAGACACTTCCAAGCCTTGCATAGTTCCGATAATCAGTATCTCAAACATTGCTTTTTAAAGAAAACGAAGCAAAACAGTCAAGCATACACTATCTCATAAATAAATAAACAAACAAAATTGTTAGCTTAAAAGCAGACTTATTCATTCAAAACATGATTCCAAATGCTTCAATTAGTCTTTTCTTGCACAGGTAGCATCAAAGCCAATGTAATTCCTGTAACTCAATGTATTCCTATTACTCAAAAAAGTGGTGAGTTAAATTACAATAGCCAATGAACTGATACACTTCTAAGAGCTGTCTGTCACTGCGTGGTGATTCTGCATAAGTAGAAAGAAAGAAGAATTAACTCTGAGCTAGCCCTGCAATGCATGCCTCTCAAAAAATATCACACCCCACAGTTAAGCCCACCTCAGACCAGTCATTGAATAACAGAATCATAGAATGCCTTGGGTTGGAAGGGACCTTAAAGATCACACAGGTCCTTCCCCCAGCCATGGGCAGGAATGCCACCCACTAGACAATGTTGCTCAAAGCCCCAAGCAAAAAAGTTGTTCTCCATCTTTTTTTACAAGCTCCCTTTCAGTATTGAAAAGCTGCAATGAGGTCTTCCTGGAGCCTTCTCTTCTCCAGGCTGAACATCCTCAGGTCTCTCAGCCTTTCTTCACAGGAGAGGTGCTCCAGCCCTCTGATCAGCTTCGCAGCCCTCCTCTGGATCTGCTCTAACAGCCCCACGCCCTTCTTGTGCTGGGGGCCCCAGAGCTGGATGCATCACTCCAGGTGGGGCCTCACAAGGGAAGAGTTGAGGGGAACAATCACCTCCCTCACCCTGCTGGCCACCCCTCTGTTGATGCAGCCCAGGATGCAGTTGGCCTTCTGGGCTGCAAGCACACACTGCTGGCTCATGTCAAGCTTTTCATCCACCAGAACCCCCAAGTCCTTCTCTGCAGGGCTGCTCTCAGTGAGTTCTTCTCCCAGTCTGTGCTCACGCCTGAGATTACCCCAACACAGGTTTCACACATTGCACTTGGATTTGTTGAACCTCATGTGGTTCACATGGGCCCACTTCTCAAGCTTGTCCAGGTCCCTTTGGATGGCATCCTTCCTTTTGTTGCATCAACTGCACCACTCAGCTTGGTGTCATATGCAAACTTGCTAAGGGTGCGCTCAATCCCATTGTCTACATCATTGATAAGGATATTAAACAGCACTGGTCCCACGACAGACCCCTCAGGGAAAGTTTCCCTGTAACAGCCATTCACATGTGGAGTAAAGATGTCTGCAAGGTGTGCACACCATTGGCTTTATTTTACATTGTTACACATTAAGGTGAAAGCTGAAGATTCACAAACTGTTCTTAATACAGAATTAAAACTGGGTGCACACACACACACACAAAGCATGCACACTCCATATGCACAGGTGACCAGATCTGGAGATGCCGCTTCAAAGCTATTCATTGCTGTTTTGTAAATAGGAATTCTCATGTTTTATCAAATGTAGCCTTTGGTGGCTTTTTATTTTTATTTTTATTTTTATTTTTATTTTTATTTTTATTTTTATTTTTATTTTTATTTATTTATGTGGAGAATCTCACAGCAACAATTACACTTCACTTTGTAAAACAGCTCTGGGCAATTTTTGAACAGATCACCAACAACTACTTTACGTAATACTGTTTTCTGGTATGCTTTTTTATTTTTTAATTTTTAAGAGGATGTAACTTCTGTGAAAGCAGTTTTTTTTTCCCTCTTCACACTTAATGAGCATGAAATACATTTTTCTGTTGGTTTTTTTTTTTTTTTTTTTTTTTTTTTCTAATGAAGTAATAACCTTACCACATTAATTTGGTTTGCTGCACTCACTGTCTTTGCATTCATAATCAATGATGTTAGCTACAAAAGCAGTTCTCCTGTGTGCTCACAAGTTACTGTAATATTGGGGTTTTAGTCAAAAATACTCCTCTTTTCTTCTGGAACATTAAATTGCAGTCTTAAAATACAGCCTTTTAGTAAGCATTTTTTAACAGAATATAAAGAACGAACAGCTCATAAAGCAAAAAAGACATGGCAAAAGAGACAGATTGTTCAAATGCAGACAACATAAAAATGTACTGAAGCAAGTTCCAAACTCCTGAGGAAATTTTGATTACTTAAAAACAACAGAAACCAGTTCTAAGATGATCCAAATTACAATTTAACCTTTTACATTTCCATCAAAAAAAGGGAATGTTTTTATTGTTAGTACCTATTCTCAAGTTTTATTTCATTTATTCTCAGAGTGCTTACATTGTTATTTGTTCATATTTGACACTGGCTAATATGGATAGTGTAGACATATAATACCATGGACTGTAAATGTAGACTAGCTGCCTATTCAGAGAAAGGAATAAAACACTCTTTAGTATTTTTTCAATCATGCCAGAAAAATCCAGTGCCTTCTTAAAGCTAATAAAAGCAGACAAGAAACATGCTACTCTTACACTTTCATGAGACATAAAGCTCTCCAATTCAGCAGCTGTGGAAATTTCTTCTGAACATATTAAAATGATCTTAGGTCTCTACAGAAACCCTGCTCATAAAACAAAAAAGCTGGGATAGTTAAAATTAATACATCATAAATAAAACATGCTTTTCAGTATATATTAAGTGACAGGTCTCAGAAACTCCACTGCCATGCACACGCTCACAAAGCAGCAAGAACACACGCAATTCATTAAACCCACTCAAGTGTGCTAGTTCTTCCTGGCATTACTCATAATTGAAACATTTCAATTTTAGTTAACAGAAAAAAAACTAATTTAAACGTAAAACAAGAAAATTAGTTCTGTGTTTCTGGATTACAATCCCATAGTGCCTTCAACTACACATATTTAGCCTTGGGGGGTTTAATTAAAAAAAAAGTTTATTTTTTTGTTATTCTTTTTTAAAAGAAGAGGCAACATTGCCCATTCAAACAGAAATATTTGCAGACACAGATATCCTAAATATTTTTTCCAGTATGCCATACAGAAGGAAAAACAAAAGAAAAAGAAAAAAAAAACAATAAAAATGTCTCAACTTGTATTTTAACCGTATGCCTTGAAAATGTACTTCCTGCTGTTAAACTGGCATAAAGAACAGATTCTCCCTCTAATGGGCTTCAGCATGGTCCTCAGAGGGAAATCCACTGCTTGAAGCAAGAAGCATAGCAAGAGCAGTGCACTCTACAGTGCAGACAGCTGGGGTGGAAGGAAGGGGTGACGGACACCCCCCCCGCCCCATTCACACTGGGCAAATGCAAGTTATCTGAAAAACCTTCATCTGTTCCGACCCACTAAAGCTCCCTGCCAGGCACCTCCACAGTCATTATGTGGCTAGAACACCTCTCAGCCTTTGGACAGTCCACGTTGAAGGTGACAAAGCACCCTGAAGGAAATCGATTATATCATTATATCGTAAACGAAAGGGCTGAGATTCAGATCTTACATCTCAGGCTCTGTATTCACAAGTCAAAGTGTCATTACAGGTCCCTGACCTAGGTCACCCGTTACTCCAATTTTCATTTGAATTGAATTTATTTGCAGAAATGAGCATGGACAAAATGCATTTCCCTGTTCTTGGTTTGTTTCAGTGACTCACTGGGGCTTTACTCCCGACACACATCCACCCCTTGAAATGAAATAATCAAACCAATACAAACAAGATCCCCTTGGAAACACATGGGCACCCTGCAAGACCAAGTTCTATGGTATAGGGGCCAATTCACTGTATGGGGTATAGGGCTGTCTAGATAATGTGTGCGTTACATGCACAGCCATCCACACCTTTCCTATAGCCCTGCTTTAGGGGCTCCTCATTTTTGCCCTCCAAAGAACAAGGATAATTTTTTTTTTAATTAATTTTGAAATCGCCTTACAGTATTATATAAGTGAAAGTGGGAGAGAAATGGGGGAAAAGACCACAAGCCCTTGTGTGTTTTGTTGTTGTTGTTTTTGTTTTGTTTTGTTTTGTTTTCCCCCCATTCTTCCCTTGCAACCTGCTTTTGAATAGCTGCTGGAGACCAGATAACTCTACTCAGCAGATTTTCTGTCTGACCCCATATGGCCTTTTATTGTCGGACAAACAAGCAACCAAATTACATCCTGCTTATATAAAATCACATGCAAGTTATTCCAGCACAATACCAGATCCAAGACTAGAACATTATTCTGGGCTGTAGCAGATGAATTTCTGAAACAGTGCTGCTCTGTTTCTGTTACCTTTATGCAAGTTATTTCAAATGAATAAATAAATAAGTTCCTGATGAAATCCATTTCCCTAAAAACCTAGTCTAACTTTTATACCACCTCTCCTCTGTAAACTATTATTTTCATGGTTTGCATAGTGAGGCAAAACAACCATATAGACATTTCTATTTGCATGTCATAAAATTGAGTTTACCTTAAAGTGGGGTCATGGTAATAGTTAATCCACATCAGTCAGATGGGGCCAGGAAAAAACTGGTACTATGTTAAAATAAATAAATAAAAACAAACCTTTTAAAGTATTGGAAAACTAATTACTATTATTATCCCTTAACACAGCAATATCAGTAAATATTTACCAAGACTTCTACAGACCTTTTCAATTTTTCATTCAGAGGAACAAATTGTTCTGCAAAACAAACCAGCTAAAATAGTTATCATGCCATTGTTTAAATAGTTTCAGCTACAAGAAAAATATGCTGACAAGTTTACACATGCCTGAGGTCCATGAGTGCATAAAACCAAAAACAAGTGAAATTCATTCTATTCACTTATTAGTCACATGGTATAAGAAAAAAGACAAACTTTTATTCTTAAATGTTGTTCTATATCTCCATAAAATCATCCTCATCTATTCAACTAGCAAGCAGTTTACCGCTGGAAAGCCAAATATTGAGGTGCCATTACTACCATACACCAGCAAGGGGAGTAGTAACACTTTGAGAACTTCCCTCTGCAATAGTACTATCCATAAACGAAATAATGTACAGAATATTGATGCTGCCCTGCATCAGGCAGTGGAAAGGACATTTGTTCTACGGAAAGAAAGAGAAATTTAAAAAACCTGAGTCTTAAAAGGCTATTTGTTTTTGAAAAGAAAATGGAAGCACACATACACACACATACAGGCTGAGATCAGCCCAATTTACACACCACTCCTCCCCCTCCCCCCCAAAAACAAACAAACAAACAAACAAAACAAAAAACGTATTTCTTATGTATTTTCCCTTTTTAAACAGTGATGGCTACATATTTCCATGGGAAGGAGAGACACTAATTTCCTAAGAAAGCAAACACGTGGAACTGCTGGGACCAGTAGGCAGGAGGACTAAGAAGTTCTCAAGCCTGAATTGTAGCCATTGCTAAGGAAAGCAAAAGATGGAGTTTTAAAAACAGGCTTTCACTTCTGGATTTTGTAGTTAAGAGCAATGGCACTTTCATAAAGCAGTACATTTCAAAAGTGCCAGCACAGTGGTCTTTTAAACTGTCCTACCTGCCAACACAGACCTTCCCATGCTGTGGTACAAAAGAGCCGTGGCATCCCCAGAGCTCCCACAGCAACAGGAGATGAACGAGCACTGATGCTTCCACTTTGCTGTATCACTCTTCCTTTTCAATCCTATACCTTCTATATACATACAAGGTATAGATACCTCTGAGCAGCAGAATTGCCCAACACAGCTACAGTCCAGCCACTGCAGAGCACAGGACTTCAGGTACCAAGGGGGGATATGCTGCATCAGATATTCAAAGCTGAGAAGAAAAGCTGCTGTTTGCATTGGTTCCCTGGTTCATCATTGCAGCCAAGGTTCCCATGTTCTTACCTTTCCTACAGCACCATGAGTTTATTAGAAAGAAACATGAACCCCTCTCCCCCCAAAATCCTGTAAGTTTATAAAAACTGCTACCCAAGTAGGTAACCAAAGTATTTAATCAACTTGTAAACACCCAAGTGTGAAGGCATCTTAGGTACTAATCATGAAATTACTATGCATGACAAAACTCTGAACAGTGTTTTGCTGTAATTGTGCATAATTTAACTCAGAAAAGCAAGAGGAGTTATATTTAGATGCAGTAGAATGTAGAAAGAGGTCAATTTGATGAGGGGGGAAAATTCTGTCATTCTTATTAGTCTGATAAAAAAAATTATTCATCAAATGTTAAGAGTTTTAGGATGGTCCTCCTCCAATGTGATACCAGGGGCAACACATCAACAAGGGGGTATCCATTGCAAGATCTGATATTCCAGAGCCATGTTTTTAACAAAAATATTCAGCTTTGTTACCTTACAGTACATGTATAAACTATTGTGCGTTTTAGCCATTAGAGGCAGAGATCAGTATTTTATAAGCCCGGATTACAGCTATTACAATAAACCAACAGAAAATTTTCCTTCCTTCTAGTGAGAAGAAATGGAAATATTAAATCTTCCCCCCCCCCCCCCCCCCCCAAAAAAAAAGAAAAAAAAAAACACAAAACAAAACAAAAAATCAGATGGTCTCAGCAATTTTGTAACTGAGTTTATAAGTGAATGTTGATGGGGTCAAATCCAGCCCTGGTTTGAATGGTGTCTTGGTTTTGTCTAAGGGAAAAGATGCAGGACACAGGGTGGCACCCATCCTTGACAAACCACAACTGAGACACGAGAGGCTGTATGACCTGCCTAGAGCCTCCCAGTAAGGGTTTTGATCTAGTCAAACGTGGAGCCTTTTGTGGCCGAGGGACTGTTCAGGTAAGCACGACTGTTTGAATTGCCAAGACCATATGAAGAGATGTGTGGGCCCATAGGTCTGCCCCTTCCCACCATCAGGTCAGCCTGTGTCCTCCTGAACTCTATTAATAGAGCAGCAATCACAAAAGAGTCATGGGCCTCCTTGTGGCACGGGACCAAGACTCTAACCAACGTTCTCTGATGCTAGTCTGAGCACATCATTTCTTGAGCCGTAACTTTGGGGCCATGAGTAGAAATAGTATCAGAAATTTGATGTCTTAATATCAGGACTGAATGCCTTTTCCAAGTAATTGTCCTAAAAAATGGTGCAAAGATCATAGAAGCTACTGTAAAAAACTGTCTTGATGCTAATGCAAATGGTCTCAGTTTCTTTCAGAATGACTCTATCTAGCACTTGACCTTTAATGCAAAATTTTCCAGTAAAATATTCTTATTACACCACAACCAAAACTCCTTGAACTATTGTTAAAAAGTAAATTGCATTAGCAGAAAAATATCTCCATCTTAAGAGGTAGACTCCATGAATGCACATGGATTACAAAAATATGAGGATGGCCTTAAAGACCAGTTTTCAAACTTGCCTAGATTCTAGCTGGGTTCGCAACACTTCTGGGAGAAGTCAAATGAGTGTATTTGTCCACCAAATGTATGCACCTTCTCAGCTTTTGGAGACTAAAAATGTAATTAATTGATTTTGATGTCTGGAACAATAACCCGTATGGGTTTATCTGGGAAAGGTAATATGACAGTACCGTTTCAACAAAACACGTTTTGCTTCTTGCCTGAAAGAATGGCAGATTTAGGCTTGTGCTAAGTGATTTCACCTGCATATCAGGAGCCCTACCATAGACGATCCAGTTCCTTTTGCAAATACCATCATGGACCCCTATGGCCATGGGCCTTGCTGAGTCATACAGCATAGAAAAGCACCGACAACCCCAAATACCTGGATGGGAAATGCAGGACATGACTCCAGGTCCAAATCTGCCAATCCTTTCTGCCCATTTCCCTCTTCCAAAAATTTAGTATTTGTATGATAAACAGACTCATGGTGACCCAGTTTTCTCTTCTTCTTCCTTATATAACTAAGCCCAAAAGCATAATTAAATTTGCAAAAACAGAATAAATACCCCAAACCATTAAAAACAAACAAACAAACAAACAAACAAAAAAAACAAGATGGTGGACAGAACATAAGAAATAGAAAGACACCTCACTTTCTGAGCCTCTTTGCCCTGGCATTTGCATATACAAGACATAGATTCCTCCTTCTTGTTTGAGGAAGCAGAAAATTTTGTCTCAAAATCTTCACTCATCTGCTAGACAAAAATCCAGACCTCTTCATGTATTTCAAATACATATTATCAAGAGTCTTCCTACTTTTCAGTTGCCTTGAGAGCTGAGTAGAAAACGCTTTTCATACTGGGGGAAAATATTTTGGGTTTTTCACACTGTTCTCCTCCAAATCAGGAAGAGATTAAGATTACAGTGATTTATAACTAAAGAGCACTTTTTCAAATAATTTCAAAACATTTTAGCCTTTTTCTTAGGCTGTGGACTCTGACAAATTCAAAATAACTAAAAAAGGATTCTTTTATTCAGAAGATGTCAAAATAGTAATGTCAACACAGTTCTCCAAAGAAATGAATTTAAATAGAAAATTCATTTGAAACCTTGTTTCCCACACACAGTTTTACAGTTACACTGGATCAGCATTTCTTTCCAAATAAGAATATTCTGTCAGAAAGATCCCTGACTTGCTCTAGGGCTCTGCGTTTACTTGTATTTTAGCAACAGGAGAACTGAAGCCTGAGAAGATGTTTTTTCCTACCATAAGAACTGTAACCCTCTTCCTTGGGGTCCAGCTGCCTATGATCCCAGGCCCAGCGCTAAAACCACACATCTGTGTTACCTTGGCTCAGACTTCTGAGAAAACCACTGAGTTGTGAGAAGGGGATGTGAAAAAGCACGCAGGCTAAAGCCGTTCCAGATAAGAATGGCTAAACTGCAGACAGAGGTAAGGCTGTTGAGCTGGGGATGGATGCCCCTACAGGATTCAAGGAAAACAAAACAAAACAAAACAGTCAACCACTGACATGAAAAAGATAAAGCGCTTACAGGTTAGAAAAAAATACTGTATCTTACCTCTTTCTTTCTGTTCTTCAATTTCTTTAACTAATGGGCATTTAAAAAGACAATGCACAAAATAGAAAAGTGAACTGATTGCAATGGAAGCTTAATTATAATCTAAAGTATTTGCTCATCTGTATAATCTTAACTGCTTGCCCATTGCTAAAGCAAATATTCACTATATATGAATGTACAAAACAGTATTTAGTATTACCCTCAAATAATCTTTCAGTATCATACTTACTTAGTTGATGTGGTTTTTGTTGTTGTTGTTGCGTTTTGTTTTGGTTTTTAGCTTCATGCTTTTATCAGGGGTCTAATCTGATCTGATTTTACTGCATGATCTATTCTATATCCTCATTTCATTGCTTGGAATGAATTATGCTAAGTCTGTACATCTAGTGGCTTCCTGACATACACATTTTAAATATTATTTTTAAGCCCTTACAATACAGCGTGGCTGGGGGCACTATGTGACAGATGCAATGGAATCACTGAACATTTGAAGATTACTGCATTAATTTCATAAGAAGTGTTACATGCAGCTGCATGGGCTTGCTAGCGACTGTGTTGCTGCCTAAATGGTTGGAGGAGATCAATTACCGCAGAAACAAGTGATCAGTGGAGGCTGGGGATATTGACACCAGCAAAGGCAGATTTTCTATCATAGCCAACAGAGATGTCTACAATGAGGACATGCATTATTTAATGTGTTAATTAATTTTCCTGTGAAAGGCAGGTGACTGGCTCTTGTACGTGTATCTTATTTACATGATTTCTGTTGAAAGTTTCTTTTATGAATAAAATCTCTTGCTTTAGGGAAGTCAACTGGCTGCCAGGTAAACCAATCATTTCCAAAGCCAATTTAGTATTGGGGAAAATGGGGCAAGACAGACAAATGGCTTGGTTATCACCACACAATCCAAGTCACGGAGACACCTAGAGTTAGCTGGGAGAGCGCAGTTTGTAGGGTTGAGTTGGCAATGCTGTCTCTGTATGAGGAAGGAGCTACTAGAATGGTATCCAGGGAAAAAAGCACCTTCCAGATGACCAAAGGATGATCAGGGCAAAGATGTACATAGGCCATGACACTTTTCAGGACTGTGGCCCTTAGCTAGGCTCAGCTCTGCACTAATGTAAAAAGTTATTGCATATGCTCACATTTCAATGAAGAGGACTGTTCTCTGGGATGTTTTGACCTTAATAGCCATGACCAAAATAAACCCATCCAGTTCTTTTTACTTAACGCTGAAATGGAAGATTTTTTTCCAAAGCACCTTCAAGACAGGCAGTCAACACTGACCATCAGGGGCTGTATGCTAGAACTCCAGCTGATCTTGAATAGCATTTCATTCAGAAGCCTCTCCAGCCTTAGAGAGGTGAAGAACTAGTCTATGCATTACTATATACTTCAGTTCCTTCAGAAACCAGAAAGGCAGAGCTTTGTTTGCTGAATGGCATCATAAGCAACACAACGCAGTACCAAATTCAGAAGACACAGTAGTCATTTCCTACCGAATTCAGACAGATGCAAGGGTTGGATACAGAACAGGACCATCTCAGTTACACTACTGCTGGTGTAACAGTAGATGATAACCGGCTTAATATCTGTGAAAAATAAAACTAAATGTTCATGCTAATTTACTGGATTAGACATCACTTTGTTTGCATCACAAAGTCATAAAACGACAGCTTCTAATGATGCCAATGTAAATTATCACAAACAAATCGTGTTTCACAACTGAAATTGTAGATGTGTATAGTACTACCAGATATACTCCGAATACAAAATAGCTGTCACAGTCTGCCAGTCTTTCAAACTAATTATTTATTTTCCTTGTGGCATTACAGTGATGCATAATCTATATGCAATTCCCATCTTTTACTATTCTAATTGTATTTTCTTCCTTTTTTTTTTTTTTTTTCCCATAAATTCAAGCTACACACAAAACTAAAGCTGTATTTTCACATCTGATTAATTTCATAATCATTTGTTTTAAATCTGCTCCAGCTCAACCTAGAAGATATGGAAGAAAACAGTTTGTTTTTCTTTTGGCTTAGATTTAGATTTAAGAAGACAAGCAGCAGCAGTGTGAGACATATATAATAGGGCTTAATTACATCTCATACAGTCCTAATTACAAGAAGTGGCAGAAAGAACCTGCAACATTTCCTCACTGAAGAAAAATTATTAACCATGTTTGCCAAACTTTCAGTATTGAAATGCTATTAATTGCTTACTGCCTGTATACAGTATTTTCTATTTAAGCTGATATGTATATTACAACTGCCACAAGAAATGAATAGCAAAATTAGTTTGATGAATTTTGTAATAATATATCTAGAATTTGCTCAAGATGCTTAGGGAATTTAGATTTCTGCCACAATGGCTCACGATATTTTTTTTTGTCTTTAATTCAAGATAAAATATTGCTATTGCCATTTCCTTTAATGTCTTTTTTTTTTTTTTTTTTTTATTTCCCAATGCATAGACAAGATATTCTATATGCCCACTTAACTAAAACAGTCATTTCAGGACTGGTTGATAAATAAATCATTTCATTTACAGAGGAAACTTTAAATAAGCTCATTTCTAGGCACTGAAATTTGAGAAATCAAAATTTTTTTCACAATATCCTCTATGAAAACGTTAAGAAAAATTTTATTGCTAACTGCACTTTTCCACTATTTCCTCGCAAATCAATTACAGTTGTACACATTTATTTATGTGCAAGTGATAACCTTCTGTTACAATCCAAGAGGGGCAGATTTATGTAGGGAAAAAAAAATCAGCACTATGTTAATTATTGTATCATTGACAGATTTACACAGTATTACTTTTTTTCTAAATTACTTGTAACACACTAGTATGCATTCACCTCATGTTATGCACTCGCTATGTGATTTGTAAGTGAATTATTAGCATTTACCTAATACTATTTTGAAGATACAAACAAGTTCAAGAAAAATTGAAATAATTATTTCAATACTCAGTGACAACGTGTCAATGAAAAAAAAAGTTCTTCCAGAAGTGCTGATTTTAACAAGAAAAACACATTTTGCTGAAAATATCCTGAAAAAAAATAAAAAATCTGAACAGGCCTAATTCATCCCTGCTTGCTTTGATAGCATTTAGAATAGGATCATCATAAACATTCCGCTTCATTAGTGTTAACATCTCTGAGCAACAGCGCTCCGGTACTAGTTATTCAGCCTAAACTGTTTCCTGCTCATTCCTAATAACACTGCTGAGCACTTTTGCTGTGTTGCAGAGAATGTGTATAAAATGCTAAGTGCATGCTAACATTTCCCCCTTTAACTGCAAGTCCTCAGGGAAGTAGGTGTGGACACTAGAAGACCACCAAACATCTGGCAGTGCTGTACCTACTGGCAGGCATACCTACTGGCATCAGAGCTGATAGGGAGGATAGGGCTGTATGGGCTGTATAGCACTTGCTATATAGGATGCTGTCAGCCAGGTGTCTAGGGGCTAGATCTGTAGGAGAAGATTACAGGGACAGAAGTAATGCAGACTACTTTCCATCACTCGGCACATTGCGTTGCTTTTTTCCACCGCAACAAGGGATGTCTCCGGCAGCAAGGCTTTAAGTAACTTTCTTTAGGAAGGTGTTCAATAACATGCTACACATCTCTGACAAAAAAACTAAACTCCCTTCAATTTAAGTATTCCTGGCACCCAGCTGAACACTGCTGCTGCTACTCCTCTGTCATTCAGTCGTTTAATCCACTATTCACTACAGCTTTCTGTGGCAATAAGCATTAGTAGCAAGTTCATTCTCTCTTCTTAAAATAAATTGGGGGGAAAAAAAGAAGTGTTATTTAGCCTTCTTACTTCTGAGGTCTGAGTACTTCCAATATATCCTTGAATTTGTGCTCTGCATAGGACTAATCCCAGTAGGTGCCAACATTTTGCTTCTCTGCCTTGCTGGCATTTTTGACAAGGGTGAGGGGGTATATACAGCATGCTGATGAGATGCTGTAATAAAGATGTTAAAGATTAAAACTTGGGCTTAAATCCTGACTCCTGCAGAGTCTCATTAGTACAATTCATCCCGACTCAATTCATCATTGCTCATTATTTGCGGTCCTTCAACTATTCTCAAGTCCATATGCCCATGTTTCTATCCAAGCTAACATGTATTAGTTATTCATATAGATGTTGCTGAGATGGTATCAAAAGGTTTACTAAAATGCACATATAATATCACTTGCCTTTCATCTGCTTATTTCATAATCTTATCTAAAAAGTAAAAAAGCAATCTGGCTAGATCTATCCTTTCTAAGCCTATTTGCCTTATTGCTTATGGTTCCATTATTAAGCCTGAGGAAAATAATCTTCTTTACTCCACCTCTCTGTGCATCTACCATTTGGTGTCTTTTTATGGTTCCAATTTCACTAACTCTTGCAGTTTGTCACAGAACACTCTCAAAAAATGGACCCTGCTATGGGAAAAGAAATGTCTGCACCATGGGGATAAGGTTCATGGAAAGAAGCCCAGAAATGGAAGACAGGGTGTCGCAAATTTTCTTCTTAAATCTGCCTCTTCTGACCTTACTATATTGCATGTGCTAAAACTCAATTCTGCAGCAAGGAGCACAAATCAACCAACCAGAGCACTTCAGCACTCCCTTTAACTTTAATCACATGAAAAGTCCCTCTTGACTTCAGGGTCTACTGAAGTGTCACAAGCTAAGCGCAAGTTTCATAGAAGGAAAAAATCAACTACAACAATTCACAAACCTCATTTGTTAGCTCTGAGATCCTACCTCCTGCAGATGGAGGAGGCAAGAACACTGCTGACACCGAGCTCTGAGGTCCATGCCTGACTCTGCACAAGCCAGTTCTTCTCATGCCTTTTTCTGTTATACCTCTTGACCAGAACCCATTCATATCCCTTATTCTCTTTATTATTTGTTGTTGAGTTCCTTAGAGTTGGTTTTGCCATTCCCTGGGAGGATGACCTCTTGTGTGACCTCCCTTTTATACTCTTCCCTGACTACTAAGCTTAAAAGCACATAACCCCTGCCCTGCACCTGCAAACATCAGAAATGATTTGAGAAGTTATATATTGCAGACCAAGTAGAGGTTCTTCAGTCATCGAAAAAGATCAAAAGCAGAAAAAATGGAGGCCTCTGTTTTAAATAGGCATGTGAGCTTTGTCCACTGAATCTTTACTCTCTCAAATAAGACTGATAGCTGAGAACTGTATTTTTATGTCATTTTGAAAGTCCTACTAGACTATGAGACTTACTGAGTACAGCTAGCACATTTTTTCCTTAAGCATATTCTCCTTGAGTCAAAATAACTTTCCCCAGCAAAAAAAACAAACCACTCAAAACAAACAAACACACACACAAAAAACAAAAACAAAAACCCACATTGTTAAAAATCCCATATCACCCAATAGCCCAGGACAACACCAACCCCCCCATTATCATACTTTGGTAACAAGCTACTGCTTCTCAAACGGCCAAGGAACAATAAAGATAATTATTTTTTATCTGCCAATTCAGCTACACGTGAAACTATTTAAAAAGCTTCAGTTGGCAGCAGAAGGATGATGTTGTCATATGCCAGTTACATTGTCTGAACAAGAGATGGATTGTCAGCTCCAAGAACAAATGATTGTAAGTGTTCAGCAAAAGAAATGTATGACCACTGCTGAGGAGAGAACAGAAGAAAGACTGAAGAGATGAAGTCAGAAGAGATCTGACTCTCAATATTAAGACATAAAAAAATCATAATATTAAAAACGATTCTAATAAAGACAGGCTGATCTAGAGAAAAATACACACAAACAAAAGGGAGCATGGTGCAGCTGAAATCAAGGAATACTAAGCAAATGCTGATGTGACATAAGAGAAACAATGGTGTTCTGCCTGAACTGCACACAGAAGCAATCTGAATCGCTCTATTTACCTCCTCTTTCTCTCCTTTTTTTCCCCCTTTCTTTTATTAAATAAGCCACTTTTACTTAGTCCAAGGAAAAAGAAGTAAACATTTAACATTTCAGACACCTAGGAAACTGAAAATTCTGCAAGGCCATACAGTAACACTATGTATTTGCTGAAAGGGGTTCAATGAATAAAATGGATTTGCTCAGACTTGTGTGAATGTCACTGATCTCCACAACAACGAAAATATTAAGATTAATGGTTGCATTGCAAGTGTTACACTACAAACAGGGGACCCTCAGAGAGATATTAAGGAGGTAAGCTGCTCTAATTCTGTCTCCTGCTACTTGAGACACAAGGAACGTGGGAGTCATGCTACCCAGTAACAAGCGATTTAGAAAGTGGATCTCCTAGCAATAGATTCTCAACAACATAAGATCCTGAGGGTGTTCTGCACCACAACGGTCAAACTTACAACTGGAACACAGGGACACCTGTTTTACTGATGGAAGCATGAAGCACTTCAGTGCAAGTCAGAGATGGATGCTAAAGCATTTTGGCAGCTGAAGTAGAGAGCAGAGGGGGCAAAAGACACACACTCAGCATACACTCTGGAAATGAAAAAAAAATATATTCATTTCCTCTACATTTTTCAGAGAACTTGATTTCCTCAACCCTTGGAATTCTGAAAGAAACAAGACCCACAACTATGCTTCACAGTAAAGCCAGAACAGATTCAGCATTACACACTTACCTTTTTGCCTCAAATTCAGGGAAGATTCACAGTACTTTCAGAAAGAGGTTCATATACAGGGTTTCAGCTGAGTTACAAAAGATGGACTGAGACAGGTCACAAATGACATTTGAAAATTTAGACAGGTAACATGCAAAAAAAAAAACCATGCACTTACTCTTTCATTACTATTTACTCTGGGGACACAGAACTTTATTACTATTTCATTGAGAACTATTGCATCCACCTCTTCAAATACTATGAGCCACGGAAAAGTACTGCATGGGAAGATTTTCATATCTGGCTTTATTTGATGTGAAGCTTTATTCCCTTCCCTCTTCCCCCCAACACTGGTCATTTCTCACTTCAAAATTGTTTTTCCTGCATAACCATATTATATTACAGAGCTGAATTATACAACAAAATCTCATGCATTTGTAAAATTGTAGCACACAGCTGTTTTGTTACTAATACTCCATTTTAAAATTGACTGGTTGGAAAATGAAGTTTGTCTGAAAACAATCACTTCTGATCTCATCTAAGTTTACATACCCCATATAAATGTCTCTCTTCCATGACCTGAAAAAGTGATGCCACACATACAGTCCAAAAAGGGAAGTGTAGTTTCTCTCTTTTCTTGTTTTGTGGTTTTCAACCAAAATCCTACAAGTGTAATTAAGGACAGACGACCCAAGCAAAGACAGCTAACTCAATCTAGAAGGTAAATATAGCTGGGAAACAGCTACATGAATAGCTTTCAACAAGCAGAAGCTGTAATTCTCTGAGAATAAATAATCAGCTGAGATACAAGTCAAACTAGTTCTGTGGACAGCCTTTGTTGAATGCTATTTTAGAGAAGTAACAGAAGCCATTTGCATAACCACAGTTAGGCTAGGTTACAAGCAGATTTCCAAAGAGATTTCATTCAACAGAACTAGAGAAATTAGGCCACCATCTTATCTCAGGTTAATTAGTGCTACAGCTTACAGTAATTTCAAAAAAAGGAGCCTCAGACTTGAAGATTAAGGATGATATTTTTTTTCTTGATCAGGAATTCTTTCCACTAATACTAGAGAGACATGCTAGAGAACCCCTCAGAATGACAGGTTCAGGTGTTGTTTAAATGAAGAAAGCAAAGCACAGGATTTGACTTTATGTCTGCATGATCAGCGTGCTGCCAGCCCACAGTGCGCTACACTGACTATCAGGCAAGAAAATGAATGCCTACTATGTGATAGGTAGCTGTAGATAACTGATGAAAGGATCAATGGTTTTCAGTTTCATATTCAAGTAAACACAAGGAGTGATACAATGCAGCATTTAATAGCCTTTTGTCCCGTAATTTAGTCCTGTCATGTAAATTGACAGTTATCAGCTGCAAGTCTGATGGTGACAAGCCCAAGGTGATTAGACCTGCTCTTCCACAACAGTCCCATCACGCCCTGTCTGTGATGGATGCAGAGCCGCCAAGTGACATGTTCGCAAGAGGGGGGAGGAGGAAATGCAGCAGGTGGTACAGGACAGGCTACAGATGTCGGCGTCGGCTGAGGCCCAGAATGAATCAGGTGAAGACTAACAGGTGAAAGAAGGAACACAGGTTAATCAAGGACAGAGTACTACGTAAGGCCATAGCTGGTTCTGGGGGGAAATCCTTACAGTAGTAAAGTTTTCCAGTGGAGGACACTATTGGCTCTAACAAATAACAAATACTGGGTCCTGGCATGTTGTAGGAGGGCATTGCAGCTCACAATGGTTAGGGCAACCCTCTGAGGTATGAGGCAGAGATCCCCTGTTACATCTCTCAAACACCGCAACACACCTACACCGACATCTTTGAGAGTCAGAAATTCATAAATAGACCTGCTTCCTAATTCAAAAGGATGATCATGCTTTTACAGTAGGCTACCAAATATGAACAAAAAGGAAATTCCCAATTAAATGCAGGAAAGCTTCTCCTCCTGTTTCAGTAAAAAAAAAAAAATAACATTAAAAAAAAAAAAATCCCGCCAGACGGTAAAGAATTCAGCTTTGTAAAGAAAAAAATAAGTGAAGACTGAAATGATTACAGATGGATGTTAGCCCATGAAAAATACATCAAGACAGTTGCAAGGAGTACTATCAGTAGTTAACTTCCCATAATATTTCCCCTAAAACTTCTGTAACAGATGGAAAGGTTCACTGTGTCATTGAACAGCAAATACAAATACATACCATCCTATGAACTGGAAAGAACAGCTCTCCTGATTTCACACAGAAGATAGTGCACGATCGGTATAATTAAGTAATTTGAAAATAGAAAAAGCAGGTTATGCAGGTTTTGTAGTGCAGGACAAAAAATTGTGCTTCCGCATTGTAATACATTATTTCTTCTCTAAAGGCAAATGTTTATGATTTTATGCCAGTCCATGGGATTGTCTCAAGATAACTAGATCTTCTACATTCAGCATATAAATAAATGTATTACTCCATTTTACTCCTATACAAATAGCAATTTCCCACTATTACAAAAAGAGCTTTAAATGAATCCATATTCACCATACTCCCAGTGTCCCTTCTTTATACAGAATGAATATGAAATGGGAATGAATTGCATGTGGCCAACTCGGATGCTGACATATTTTGAGCACATGAAAACTATTTCTAATTTTACATTATGTGTGTGTGTGTGTACACACATACAAAAGAAGGAATTGGTCTTTTTGTTAAAAAAAATATGGAAAGCTAAATAATGCACTGCCATTTAACACAATGGCCATAGCAACTCTTCCTCCTTTCCTCTGCTATAAATTTTTCATTATAAACTTAATGCTACATCCAAAGTTTTGTGTCTGTGTATATACGAAAACATACATTTTAAAGTACAGCACCAAGTACTAATAACCATTCCAGGTCTAAAAGCACTGGCATGATACTATAAAGCCATTAACTGTATATTAAATTATACGACATTTCATTTATACTACATTTCATTTTAGCTGTGATGACCTAGTAATTACTACTGATTGTTTCTGATCTCTCACATATGAAAAACATGGCTGGTAAATTAGTGATGATAACCAGTAATGAGAAGCAAGGGCATTCAGACTTTCTCTTAGTGTACCTTTTAAGTGTTAGAAAGAAAAAATTAAAAAGCTGTTTTGCTCTGTATTTTGCTCCTTAAGGCAGATCCAACCCATTAAATATATCTATTATTTTCTCTCCTTGTATTTTTAACAAAGATCACACAATATTATCACATTTTACCTTTTCTCTCTCACGGCACTACCAGGCTCTGGCCAACCAATTCTGAATTTGCTTTCACTTTCAGACATTTATCTGCATACAGTTAGGTGAAAGGTATTATTAATCATATCCTGTTGCTAGGCTACCTGGAGATGTTCATTTAAGCTTAATGTTTCTCTTTGTTAAAAAGTGCCATGAGGAACACACAGACTTAAGACAAGAAAACTACCTTGCAATAGCTGCATTAAAAAAAAACAAAACAAAACAAAACAAAACCACAAGACTCCTGTAACGGAATATGGATTAGCTAGAAAAAAAATAAGCAAAACCAGCACAGTCTATGGTTTGCATAGTACAGCTTCATTTGGAACATGAACCTTTTGAGTTGTGCAAAAGGAATTAAAATCAAGGTTAAATGTTCAGCCTCATAGCTACTGGAAGAGTTATTAAGACACCAATTGTCTTCATTAGGAATAGTTCAACTATGGAAGCATTAGCTAATATTCAGAGAAATGAACAAAAATGTATTTATTACATAACATTTTAAAAAAAAAATATTTTATATGCCTAAGTAAATCAGCATACTGTTTATGCTTATTGGTATAAGCTTATGTGAAGATTTACACTTCCACATAAAAATTCATACTCCTATGCCTTTCCTAGATCATACCACAAGATACTAATTTCACAAACACTTCATCAAACAAACCAACTAACTCACACCCACCTGCCCACTTCACATTCACCCATTGAGGGTTATCATGTAAATGCAGCCACTCATTTCCGTGGTCATCTTACTCTGTCACATCTATGAAGATTTATCAATGGCTTGAAGGGAGTTTAAGTTACATATTACAAAGTCCTATGTAACAAAAGAGGTGAAGGAGCCCCATTAGTGGAATGTAACTTAAACGGCTCTTTTTACCTAACGAGTATTACCAGTTCAGCTGAACTGGAAAACATGAAACAGTCCTAGCACAAACAAGGCTATACATCATTATTTTGGTCCAAGACAGCAGGATGAAGTTCTCCAATTTTCACAGAATCACAGAATTTCTAGGTTGGAAGAGACCTCAAGATCATCGAGTCCAACCTCTAACCTAACACTAACAATCCCCACTAAACCATATCCCTAAGCTCTACATCTAAACGTCTTTTGAAGACTTCCAGGGATGGTGACTCCACCACCTCCCTGGGCAGCCTGTTCCAGTGCCTAACAACCCTTTCAGTAAAGAAGTTCTTCCTAACATCTAACCTAAAACTCCCCTGGCGCAACTTTAGCCCATTCCCCCTCGTCCTGTCACCAGGCACGTGGGAGAACAGACCAACCCCCACCTCACTACAGCCTCACTTACAGCCTTTTCTTACGGTATTAACAGGACCTGCTGCCTCATCTAAAAAAAATGCAATAAGCCTCAACTATGCAGCAGCTTAAGTAGTGTTAGCTAACATGAAGGAAGACATTTTTCCCTCCACTCTGTCTCTGCTTGCCTACAGAGAATTAACAGCAATTTTAACTTCTGCTGTGAAGCTGATATACATAGATGAAATACAGCACTCTTGCTGTGTGGACTTTCCATTGGAATATGAGGATTCCATCTGATTATGAGGAGAAACTTCTCTACTGTGACTCAGGTTGCTCAGACGGGTTTTAGAGTTTCCTTCTCTGGAGATATTCAAAACTCATCTGGAGGTGATCCTGTGCAATGTGCTCTAGGTGCCCCTTCTTGAGCGGGGAATTGGACCAGATGATCTCCAGAGGTCTCTTCTAACCTCAACTGTTCTGTGATTGTGACTGGCTTAAAGAGCTACCTGAATAAATTCCCAAGAATTCTGGAGTGCTGATACTCCCTGTAATTCAACTGGATGAGAATAAATTCCACCCCTTGTTGGACCGTTTTGCGTCCATGAAGACAGAATCACAGAATCACAGAATTTCTAGGTTGGAAGAGACCTCAAGATCATCGAGTCCAACCTCTGACCTAATGCTAACAGTCCCCACTAAACCATATCCCTAAGCTCTACATCTAAATGTCTTTTAAAGACTTCCAGGGATGGTGACTCCACCACTTCCCTGGGCAGACTGTTCCAATGTCTAACAACCCTTTCGGTAAAGAAGTTCTTCCTAACATCCAACCTAAAACTCCCCTGGTGCAACTTAAGCCCATTCCCCCTCGTCCTGTCACCAGGCACGTGGGAGAACAGACCAACCCCCACCTCGCTACAGCCTCCTTTGAGGTATCTGTAAAGAGCAGTAAGGTCGCCCCTGAGCCTCCTCTTCTCCAGGCTGAACAAGCCCAGCTCCCTCAGCCGCTCCTCGTAGGACTTGTTCTCCAGGCCCCTCACCAGCTTCGTCGCCCTTCTCTGGACCTGCTCAAGCACCTCGATGTCCTTCTTGTAGCGAGGGGCCCAAAACTGAACACAGCACTTGAGGTGCGGCCTCACCAAAGCCGAGTATAGGGGGACGATCACCTCCCTAGCCCTGCTGGCCACACTGCTTCTTATGCAAGCCAGGATGCTGTTGGCCTTCTTGGCCACCTGAGCACACTGCTGGCTCATATTCAGCCGACTATCAACCATCACTCCCAGGTCCTTCTCTGCCTGGCAGCTCTCCAACCACTCATCTCCCAGCCTGTAGCTCAGCTTGGGGTTATTGCACCCCAGGTGGAGGACTCGAATGATCAGTTTGGAGAGAATCAGTATCAGTATATATGCATCTGGAAATTTAGGTTGTAGCCCTTAAATCATGCAAGAAGCTGCAGTACACACACAACACTGGGAACTCCAAACATTATATTTCATGCATTCTGCTGAAATGAGAAAATTCTGAATGTCAGAGTAGACCTGCAAATCTTCTCTGTTTCTAATGAAAATAAGCCTTTGCCTGTGAAGTTTTGGCCTAAAAATGAACACAGAAATTTGACAAACTGACAGTAACCAGTGCTATGGAATTTTCAGTGCAAATTTCTGGCTTAGATACTAGTATAATCATAATCATAGGGAACACACATGGATGCAAATACCATCAATACCATAAAGAAAGTATTCTTCATAGGGAGGAAGGGCCTTCAGAGACCAACAGTGACACTTCCTCACTGCTGCTTTGGTGCCCTCCAGATTATAAGAGCAAGCCCTTCTCAATTCTTTATGTGAAAAAACAGATGCTGAATACTTCTGGAAGACATTACTGTATATACACTTAGAGGGGTAGAGAAGCTTGCATTCAGCATTTTCAGAAGTGCTAACCACTGAATTCTTGAATGACGAAGCAGAGATTTTTTTTGTTTAAAGTGGGCTATATGTGATATTGGGGTTTTGAAGTGTCCACCAGCTAGACTGAAACAAAAGTATAGCTTGTTTCTATCAATGTTCAGTTCTATTTATTCTTAATATAAAGTGCCAAGAAAATGTTGCCCAAAACAAAAGTAACAGCCTGTCAGCGTGTTTCTGGCACCAGTTCTGGTCTAAGATTCCTTAGTAAAGTCATGGTTTCCTGTG
Organism: Anas acuta; assembly: GCF_963932015.1. Taxonomy (NCBI): domain Eukaryota; kingdom Metazoa; phylum Chordata; class Aves; order Anseriformes; family Anatidae; genus Anas; species Anas acuta. The sequence goes on along the minus strand of NC_088980.1, from coordinate 116,066,449 downwards.
AGAAGGCTGAGATGAAGCCAAATAGGCAATGCTGGGGACTAAGCTAGTGCCAGCAATGTCATCAAGAGAATTTTGTTTGCTTGATCAAGCAATAATGACTTCATGCCTTTAAGTGCATCAATTGAGAACTCACCATAACAGAAGCATTCTCCCACTTGTGTTTGAGGAGGTCCAAGGTGTGACTGCAGAATATGCAGGGACAAGTCCTGAACACAACAGCATAAGAACTCTTAGAAGCTTCAGAAACTGCAGGTAACATATAGGCACCCAAATTCAGCATCAAAAGCAAGAAGTTGGAGTCTTGTTCACAGCACCTCATCTTGACTTAGGCTATGTTTGGTGCCTACAGTTGAAGCAACATTCACCTCATTTCATTATCAAATTCTCATACACAAATAGCATGTAAAACACAGAAAGAGATTGTACTTTTTACTTTGGATACTGACATTAGAAGGATTGAGTGAAAACATTCAAGGTCTGCACAAAGCTGGCTGGCTGCCTGATACACACAGTGAGGAAAAGCTTTTCCTCCCAGTCTCCATCCCTTCCACGCTGCAGAAATGACCAGAAAGAACGAAGCCATGACTGTTTAGTAGAGAAGACCAAATGATGCCCTGTAAAATTTTGGTTCATTGGTTTTATTTATTTATTAAGGGAAGATGAAGAGGATGCAATATAGTCTTAGTAGCTTATGACACATTGGTTGTCTTGAACTGGGGAAAAAAATTCTGGCTGCTCAAAAATCCTTGCGTTTGATAAACACAGAGATGGAGTAGCAATTTCAAAGGACTGAAAGATTACAAGAGAACTGAATTATGTCTACCACATGATCTGGGAAGTAGCATACATCATGAGCCCTAAATTACTATGAAATAATGAGGCTGCAGCAAGCCTACTACTTATACACAAATTACCTAGCTTGAAGTTAGCCCAGGGCGCCTCCAACACAGTGAAGTCACTATTTGTGGATACAATTTAGAGCACACTGTAGTTGCCAAGTATCTAGGTCTAAACAACCTTGTTGCTGCTTTGCACCCTTCATATGTATTTTAAAAAGTTTTGCAGCCTGAAGGTACTTAAGTGTATACATAATCAAACAAGTGACTTGCCCCAAATAAAAGCTGTTTTATATACGAGTATATCAAGGTATCACTAATTAAAGTTTATTATTAATTATAATAATTAATAAGTTCAATGTTTTTAAGGCTAGAAATCGCTAACTTTAAAATGCTTTATTAATCAAAAAATTTTACATATGTAATCCCTGATGCTGTACTAAAAGTCATATTTGATGATGACCTGTACCCCTAGCATTGGTCTCTGGATAACTTAGGTGTACCAGATGGCTATTCCATCAATGAAGATCTATGTGGTTTGAAATCTTGCAAATATATTGTAATGACATTACAGTGTTTGTTTGAAATTAATTTAAGGAAGAAGAGATTCGGTTTCATTTAGAAGATCAAACATTTCTGCAGAGAGAAAAAAAATAGATCAAACCTGGTGCTCCTTTAAGTTTACAGGATAGTGCTTTCCAGTTTGGTAATTCTGCTTTAATATTAATATTTTGTAGCAGTACTAACTCCATGTTGAAGTCCAAGTTATTTTTCCCTTATACTTTAGATTTCAGGTGGGTTGGAGAGAATAAAAAGACCATCATTCTTCAGATGAGAAACAGAAAGATAACAGCTTTCATCTTTAACTCCTAACAGTCAGTTTTAATACAGGAAAACCATACCAAATTACCTGTCTACTGAGATACTAAGAGTTAAAAAGAATAGTTGTGAATGCAAAAAATAGTTTTAGTTTTGAATCCAGTAACAAATGCATTTTGGTAATTACACCTCATGAGAAGTAGGGAAAAAAACAAACAAACAAACAAAAAAACTTATCTGCCACCCTTATCATGTGAAATATACTCTCCACATGTCCTAGTGCCTTAAGCAAGAGCATAAATAAATACTATGCTACAGCATGACAAAAGCAGCATTGATGTTCTAGGATAAGAAAGGCATATAATAACGTAATAGTGGACTAATATTGCCTGACATTATTCAGGCAAAATAAAAGATATTTTCATTTTAGACTACCACAATGAAATATGGTAACTAAGACATCCCACACCTGTTCTAGTAGCATTTAACAGAAGCAAGTATTGCATGTTTCTGTATAACACAGAGAAACCCTTAGAGTACAGATAATCTATTTCATTTTGCATTCTCATCACAGGTTTCCAGTCTTACCTCGTCCTTAGCAAAGAATACTTGATAGCTCACCCCTCTTTTTACCCTCTCCTTCCCTTCCCGAGTTACCTCACCCACTGATCCCACCAGATTGTGCCAGACAGATCAGCTGAGCCCACCAGATTGTGCTGCATAGGTCACCTGAGCCTTAAAAAGACAAAGAACCATTAAGTCTCCTTTCCAGTACAGTAGACAATTAGCTGATATCCAGGCTAAAATGTTGCGAAGTTTTAAAATGCTGTTAGTGGTTACTCAAGCAGAGTAGCACTGAGCTTAATGCATGGGAAGAGCGAAACACAGCTTTTACTGGGAAGGGCTTACTTCTTCACAGAAAGACAACCTTATACTTTCCATACAGATTCTTTATCTTTAACCCATTCACTAAAATACTAGTTTCCTGCTATCATACTCTTGTATAGCTGTTGTTAGCTGTCTCACCAATAAAACACAGTGGTAGAGACTGAGAAGACTTCAAAGAGGAGGTGTGGTGATATACCCAAAGTGTTTTCCTAAGAAGCAGTAGTTTGTCAACAGGCAAACGGGAAAGGCATCTGAGCAGACAAGAGACCCGAATCCTGTTTTGTCAATACAATGCTAGGTTGTGCAGACAGCACCTTCCACACCATGGTATAAGGAGAACATTGTCCTAGAAGACGGAATAATGCAATTCATTTTTGAAGAATTACTTAACCTTGTCTCAGGTTGTTTTCAGGGTCTTGGAGGAAGGTTCTCTGAATTGCAAGTTTTATCTCCTTATACACTTTCTGTTATTTTAGACAGAGAACACAAAACACACAAAAGAGTGATACAAGTTTTGCTATCGCCCAACAGAACCATAATTGTCATAAAATGAAATTATTTTCAAACTTAAATTTTTATTTAGAGATTTGATGTAATTTTATTAATCAGTGTGTTCCTGTATTTCCTGCTCTAACATACAAGTCTCAGTGTGTCTTTAGTACTAAAGTCAACACTTCAGTTGTCTGCCACAAAAGAGTTATTTTGTAAATATTAAGACCAGTTCTCAAATCACTATACTTCTCTGCTAATACACTGCTGTTTTGTACTAATTCTTTCTTTTTCCTGCTCAGTCACTAATCCTGCTGATATGCAAGGCTATCTCACTCCAGTATTCTTACCTAATTTCTTTTAGCTGTTCTATTACCTTTAGCCAGTTCTGTGGAAATTTGCTGTTTTATCTCACAGCTGGGGATTCTTCACAGGCTTACAACAGAATAAATCTCTCTTGTTTCTAAGGGTCCCAGTAGCTTAAAAAGGTCCAAAATAATTATCTTTTTTTTTTCTTCCTCTTTTTTTTTTTTTCTTTCTTTCCTATTATTTACATGACAGTATTTGTAACTGTGGCAGTATTTCAAAGTTGCACCCTGTTATAAGGAACCAACTAAAGGATGCAGAGCACATTCAGTAAAGAATACATTTGCTCCAGCCTCCGAATCCCCCAGTAAAATAGAGAGAAAAGAGTAGATCCAAGAGTAGATCCTTTCCTCCCCACCCAGAAGATAACTTCTTTGCATACCACAGTCCCTGCCATGGGGACCAAACCAGTGAAATGCTGCTGTATGCAGTTAGACAGATCTTTCCGCACCCCATGAACATTACAGTAATTTGTACTGTCCCCCCCCCCCCCCAAACTGCTCCACTTATAGGCAACAACACCTCAAAAAAGTATCCTACAATGATGTCTGCAAAAGTAATTTAAAACTAACAAATATAATTTCTCTCCTGAGGAGTTTCAGTTCTTCAAAAACCTAAATAAACCTCACCTACTATTTCACCAAATGAGATGAGTCAGCTGTGCTGATTAGTGAATGTATTGGGTTTATGTAGCAGGCAGAGTCCAGAGTCTGTGGGCAGAGTCCAGCAGCTGCCCCATGTCAGATCAGAGCCAGCTCAAGCTGGCTCCAAAAGGAACCCACTGCTGGCCAGAGGAGCTGAGCAAGCGAGAGACACTGGTAGTAGGGCCTCCATAATTTAAGAAAGGGAAAAACCTGCTGCACAACAGCAGCTAGGCGAGAGGAGTGAGAAGCAGCCCTGCAGCCCCCAAGGTCAGTGCAGCAGGAGGACAGGAGGTGCTCCGGGCACACAGCAGCAGTTCCCCTGCGGCCTGTGGAGAGGCCCCTGGTGGAGCAGGCTGTCCCCCTGCAGCCCATGGGTCCCACATGGAGCAGATCTCCACGCTGCAGCCCCCCCATGGGTGGAGGAGCCCCCGGTGGAGCAGGTGGATGTGGCCTGGAGGAGGCTGCGGCCCATGGAGAGCCCCCGCAGGAGCAGGGGTCTGGGGGGAGCTGCCGCCCACCCGTGGGGGACCCGTGCTGGAGCAGTTTGCTCCTGGGGGATGGATGGACCCTGTGGTACAGAGCCGTGTGGGAGTAGTGCTTGAAGAGCTGCTGCCCGTGGGCAGCCCCTGCAGGCTCAGTTCAGGAAGGATGGCATCCCGTGGGAGGGCAGAGAGTGACCGTGAAGGAGCAGTGGAGATAAAGTGTTAGGGACTGACCACATGCCCCATTCCCTGGTTCCCCTGTGCCGCTCAAGGGGAGGAAGTGGAATAGGGTGGATGGGGGGAAGATGTTTCTAATTTTCTTGTAGTTTCTCACTGCTCTAGTCTGAAATAAAAGGCAAAAGATTATATTGATCTTCCTATGCTGAGTCTGTTTTGGCTGTTGTGATAACTGTTGAGTGTTCTCCCTGTCTTTATCTCAACCCTTGAGCCCTTTCAATAGGAGGGGGAGAAAATACAAAGGAAGAGGGGGAGTGTGAGAGCGGTTATAGTGGAATTAGCCACCCTGCAGGGCAAAACCATAACAGGGAATAATACCCATGTTGCTTTTATTTTGAATGACCAGACTTGACTTGAATTTCCACAGAGTCAGCTATGTGGTATGAAACTCCTCATACCATACTGAACATGCAGGTTTAGTGCTCTCTTCTACAATTTAACATCCTACCTGCACATACTGAATTTTGTGGTGATACCTAATGCATTGAGGTTCTCCACATAAGTAACAATGTCTTATTTTCATTACACTTCTGGCCTTACAACTTACACTCAATTATCTGCCAGTCAGCTGAAACTCTAAGTTGCCCTTTTCTAAGGGGCAAGAAGAGCTTTTGTTTCACAGACATTACCAAGGTATGTCTGACTTCATTGCTCTTTACACTCCTCATTTAACAAATCAAACAAAATCAGTTTCCTGTAACAACGGGTGCAGTGAAGTCTTTTCTTTGTGCATACATTTTTCCTATGAAATTCCTGTTTCTGCTATTGCACACTTCAAGTTCATTCCTTTCACTATTTGCTTGGACATACAGAGGGGCCTTCAAGTGTCTACACCTCACTGGCTCTGCACACAACTCCCAAGAATTACCAGCTTTCTGCAACAAGAGCAAGATTTTAGGTAAAACTACCAGCATATTTTCCAGAGCTACAGTCTATGCCCTGTTAACAGCAAAACCCTGAATTCTTGGCATACTCTGAGTTTGGAAAGTTGAGCTTTTCTTCTACTTTAATTGAAAAGGACTTCTCTCAGATAGTTAGTTTGTCCTTCTCAGCCTTTGTTACCTTCATGCCTCACAAAATATGTCTCCTTATTTGGAAAACACTCTGTCTGAACTCCACTCCGGTTCTACCTGACAGCATCCCTCTGTACTTTCTGTCCAAAGAACCCCTGTTCCACTGGCTCCAGAGATCTGGCCTCAATATACTGTATTTAGGCTCTGATTGCCATGACCTGTTCATATGAGAAGAACTGCAGTCTGAGCTGGCAATCATAATTAAAGCTACAAATATATTTGATATCAAAAAGCAAAAGACTCTAACAGAACTGTGCCACATAGTAAAATAAATGCAAAAAGTTTTATTTTTATTATTTTATTGTAATTTTTATTTACCTCTAGAGCATACAAATCTTAGGGTATACTTTGAATCACACTTTAGATTCAGTTATTGTTAATTGCAAACATAAAGGTCATAGTATGGTCTATACATCTTCAAAATTTTTATTAAAGTAGCACAGATCACTAATTTAATTAGTCATATCTGCAGTGCTATTTTTCTCCCACTGCCCTCCCTCTCTATAGCATTTCAGATTCACAGTACTTTTTTCCTCCTCTGTAGCAATTCTGTAATTCATTCACAGAAATAACAAGGTAAAAAGAACAAAGGCTGTCATTTTTTTCTAGGAAGTACCATCATAACATACAACCATCACCATACCTACTAATGGAAAACATCAGAATAGGACCCAGTCTGATTACCAGTACCTTTTAAAGCAAATTTTAAGAATCAACATCCATGCTGCTAATACCTGCCTTAAGCTAATGTTTGAAATTGCTGAAAGTCAAAGATGCCAAGAGTAGGAAGATGCTATCAAACTCCCATAATGTCCTGCAGTTTTTTCCAAGCCAAGAGTTTTTACTGCTGCTCATGAAAACAAAAGGAACAAACAACTCTGAAGAATAAAATACTGAAGAAAAAAAAAGACAACTACAAGATCATAAAAATCAGAATCAAACTTTTCAATATGGTTAGTCCCCTACATACTAGCAAAGTCACACCACTAAGATGCAGGGAAGGGAAACACTAACTGAACATCAACAAAGACATTCTATCCTTTGGCTTAGATGTTTCCTCAAAAGGGAAAGGAATATACCACCATCTTCTTTCTAAGGGAAAAGGAAGGGGAGGCTTAAAAGCCCACTTGTAATCCAAGGTTCCAACATCCAGTGAGGAAATTAGAAAACTTACAATTTTACATTCCATGTATAAGAAAACATGAACTTGGTTGGATTTTGCCTCTCAGGTTTCTTTTAAACAACGGGATAATTTTTAAACTGATTTAGAAAGCCCTTATGGAAAGCTTGAATTACTGCTAAGTTGTTTTATCCAAATTAGGTATTTTTAAGATCCCCAAATATTGGATGCATAAACTACTTATGTTTAGAGACCCAAAAGGAACAAGAATAGCATTTTAACTGCTTTGTTTCTATATACCCTCATGCTCCTATGACTTTACAGAGAAGCTCAGTAACCCACAAAAAATGTAATATAACAAAATAATGATGGTTAAATGCTTCTCCTTTTTTTTTTTTTTTTGGTTTTTTGGTTTTGTAAGGAGTAGGAGTAACAAAAGCACTTTAAAATTCATTATTTCTGTAGCACCTATAAGCAAAGAGTATTTTTTTTTTTTTTTTTTTTAAATCAGCCAAACAACCACCAAACAACCAGAAGTTTGAAATTAATTAAAACTTATGCTGGTCCATCCTCTGGCCGAGCCATCCAGCCAGTTTTTAACCCAAAAAAAGTGTATCTGTCCAAGCCATGGGCTGCCAGCTTCTACAGGAGAATACTGTGGGAGACCCACGTCAAAGGCTTTGCTGAAGTCTAGGTTGACTACATCAACAGCCTTTCCCTCACCCACCAGGCAGGTCGCCCAGTCATAAAAGGAGAAGGAGGCTGGCCAGGCAAGACTTGCCTTTCATGAAGCTGTGTTGGCTGGGACTGATCCCCTGGTTGTCTTGCATATGCTGTGTGAATGCACTCAAGATGATCTTTTCCATAAAGTTCCTTAGATCAGGGTAAACCAGGGTCAGGCTGACATGCCTGTGGTTCCCCATATCCTCCTTATCGCCCTTCTTATAGATGGGTGTCACATTACTAAGTCTCCAGTCACCTGGGACCTCTCCAGTTGAGCATGACTATTGAGAGATGACAGAAAACAGATCAGCAATCACATCCACCAGCTCCCTCAGCACCCTTGGGTGGATCCCATCTGGCCCCATGGACTTGTGGTAGTCCAGGTGGGGCAGATGTAGACAGATGTAAGAAGGCATTAAGAACCTCAGCCTTTTCCTTATCCTCAGTAGTCATGTTCCCCACTGCGTCCAGTAAAGGCTGGAGATTCTCACTGCCCCTCCTCTTACTGTTAGTATAGTTGTATAAACATTTATTTATTTATTTATTTATCTTTTACCACAGTGGCCAGGTTGAGCTCATGCTGGGCTTTAACCTTTCTGATTTTTTCCTTGTATATACTAGCATCTTCTTTTTACTTTCCCTGAGTTGCCTGCCCCTTCTTCCGCTGGACCTAAACTCTCTTTTTCTCCTGGAGACTCAGCAAAAGTTCCCTGTTCAGCCAAGCTGGTCTACTTCCCTGCCAGCTCATCTTACAGCATGCAGGGACAGCCTGCTCCTGTGCCTTGAAGACTTCCTTCTCAAGGAGTGTCCAGTCTTCCTGGACTCCTCTGCCCTCCCGGACTGACTCCCAAGGGACCCTCCATACCAGTGCCCTGAACAATTCAGTCTGCCCTCTGGAAGTCCAAGGCAGCAGTTTTACTGACCCCTCTCCTGACTTTGCCATGAATAGAGAACTCTACAATTTCATGGTAACTCTGCCCAAGACAGCTCCCAACCACCACGTCTCCCACCAGTCCTTCTCTGTTCATGAACAGCAGGTGTAATGGGGCAACCCCAGTAGGCTCACTAACCAGCTCTGTTTTCTTCCCAGTGTTCCAAGATCCTACTGCATTTCTAGGTTTAAAAGGGACAGGAAACTATGCATAGAATAGTGTGTACATGTGTATCTATATCTATCTATATGTCTTGATACCAAACAACACAGCAGTGAAACATAGCCCAGCTGTTTCAGTTAATGGAATCTCCTAGCCAAAATTAACTGCTGTTGCAATTTGCCCATTTTGAGTTAGGACAGTTAATTTTCCTTCTGCTTTGTATTGTGGACTCAGTATGTGCACCCTATCCATCTCTCACTACATTTATTTCCACATTGTGAGGTGCAGGGATTATCTGCAGAAACTACAGAGCTATTAAGTTCCTCTTGAACAAGCAAAAGAACTGGTTTTGTACGAATGGCTTCTCCACTTTGTCTACACAAGATAGAGTCATTTTCTAGACTCCTAGTGTCCTTCTGTACTGCTGCCCACTTGGAAGGACAATGTAGACCTTAAAAAATGTAAAATAGTTGCACATCTTTTAAGCCATGCATGCATGAAATGGCTGGCTTAGAAAGAAAGTAGAATAACATTCAAGGTAGAATATTACCCCTAATCAAGATCTGTGTATGCAAATCCTCTGCACCATTTCAGATTTTATGTTCTGTAACTTCGTAAGTAAATTTATCTTGATAATGGTTTCTAGGTAGACTTCTCTGAACCTTCAGTGTCCATGGACAGAGGGCATTAAAATCTGTAGTTCCAACTACCAAGAAACCAAAAGCCTTAAAAGACTAAGCCAGATACCAGAACTAGCAACTGAAACCACAAACAGGAAAATGCCTCCAGAGGCGAAATACCATTTATTTTTAATTTAAACTCAGAATTAATTTTCCTGTTCAAACTGAATTGCTGCTACGGGAAGTATGGTATTTCTAACTACAGTATTTATGCCCTTTCAGGGCAGTACAAGAGGACACATACAAATAGCCATGCTTTGTATTTTTGATTAATAGTAAGAATGCCTTATTTTTTTCCCTACTTTAATTATTGGTATAACCGGCCTCCTTTTTCACTTTAGCTTGCATTGTCAACATTTTCTTTTAATGAATTTTTGTACAAAATAATATCCTAGTAGTATTAACACACTTACATAAAAGTAGAAGATAATTTGAGGCTCTTGGGTGCAGATTAGGAAAGCAGAGGAAGTGAACACACTTAAGTTAACTCACTCTTCTTTATTAGTGTCTGTTGGTTCTGAATATTTTTCTTCTCCTACTTTAAAATATCTTATTATACATAGCTGTCAAAATGAAAATTATAAAAAAAATAACATTCTGCCTCAGGAATTGAAGAGGAATGGGAGAATGAAAAGAAACAGTGAAAGCTGTCAAACATAAAAATAATACTCAAAGAATTATGGGTGGTACTTTGGATTTTGCATATAGAATTTAAGAGCTTTGTCTTGGGAAGATATATTCTTGATACTAAGAAGCATCCACAGCAATTATCCAATTGTGCTGTTAAACAATACAAATGATCATCTATACCACTGCAAGGTTTTCCACAATCTTTGCTCTGCTCTTTGCCCCTTTAGAACAATCCTTCAATCCAGTTACGAGTTTACATATAAAATGCGTAGAAGACACAAACAAGACCATGTATTTTTCTCTATTAGGCTCAAAATCATCAAAAATATATCTACTTTGCTTTTGAGCAACAAAAAGGGAAATGGAAAAGGGTAAAAACTTGCTATATGCAAAAGTATCCAGACACTATTAGGACAATCTACCTGATCCAAAGTGCTTAAATATTAATATGACACCACCCTTCCCCCCAAAAATGTAAACATACAATATAGGTCTATGACAGTATTTAAGGCTTATGAAACAACTCTCTTAGACCACTGTGATTAGCATTAATGCCTTTAACATGAACAGCATTGAAACATCTTCCACCACCTGTCTTTCAGAGGCAGATGATGCTAGAATACAAGACTATAAGCTTTGTATATGATTCCAGCTTAAATGGGAAACAATAAATTGTGTTTTTTCCTTTTGGAGTATACATGTATACTCCATTAAAAGGCAAGTGACTTACAGATACTGACATAATATTTATTTAAAATCTATTTGAAAAGTTATTAGACTTAATTTTTTGTGTGTGTGTGCGTGTTTAATATTTTAAAATCATGCAATGCAAAGTAAGTTTTTTTTTTATTATTAATATTTGGCTTTATTCAGTTAAATATGCAAGAACGTATAGAACCAGGAAATTTGAGATGGTGAAAAGAACTGGCTTCTAAATGCAGTAAAATAAATATTAATACTGGCACAGCAATGACTGGCAGTTCTTAAACTAGAATGAATAAGAAAATATGTATACATGTTACATTTTATGGACCACCTGTCAGCTTCACAACCAGATCTACTGTACACTGGCCGTTATAATTTACAAGAAATCATTTTTATCTGACTAGACATTTTGATTAGATAAATGAGTTGTTTACAGAATTTTGTAAACAATGAAAGCAGAGCATAAACCCCGAAGAACAGCAAAATATCACATTTTTGGATTTCATTCATTTTCATAGTTACTAAAAGGAAATGGGATAAAGGAAATATAATTAATCTGTGAAGAAGTTCTCTTGCCTTTGTAAGCAAGGGTCGCAAACAACAAACAAAGAAACCTCCCTTGAACCTAAGATGGTATGTCCCAGTTAGTATGAGATCCAAATACCACAGGAATCCTGTAAAGTAGGAACTGGTGTCGATCCCACTTTGTAGACTGTGAATTGTGGGCATAGATTTTTCTATTGTTGAAGGTTTTTCAGGAAATCTAGGCTAAGTTCAGACAGAATGCATTATCACCCACCTTATTAAAGTCCTTGGTTAAGATGTCCCCCTTCCTTGCACAATGAGAAGAGGTAAAGGTGTTTGATGTAAATCTCTTGATTTACTGTTCACCAGGTAAGCTCACTGCACATCAGAGGAAAACCACACACCTTCATAAAACACAAAGAAACTTCCTGAGCGCTTAATAGCTTAAAGAGGATGAAACATACTCCATATTCCCTCTCACAGTATTTCATGTATCAGATCTAATTTGCATTATTTTTCCCCCACTATTTGCAGAAAGCATTTGCTTCTCACTCCCCACCCCTCCCTCAGTTCTTGAGCTGGCATTTGAAAATGATCTTAAAAAACATAACCTTGAACTACAGACCATACAAAGGGTTAAATAAGCTGTGTAACCACAGAAGAACCTGGCAAACCTTTGCAGTTTTATATAACCAAGCAACATGAAACCTCCTTTCTATTCTTGGCTAGATTTCCTTTGCACACCCTGTTTAAAATGTTTATATAGAGAACACACAAACTCTAGTATCTCTGGGGGGTATTCACAAGGCTAATTTTAGGCAGAAGAAACCAGTCTCTTTCTAGATTCTCTCTAAGGCCATTGGAAAGACAGTGGCTCCAACGGAGATATTCAGAAAATGATAATTAAGCTGGATTTGTAATTGCAAGTAGCAATCCAACAGAAGAAAACAAAACAAAAACAACAAAACCACCACACAATGTTATTTTGAACCTTTAAGCTAGTAACTCACCTGCCTCTGGATCTGCCTGCTCTCAGCCCATTTTCAGCCTTACCCAGAGGACTTTTCCTGATCCTCCCAGTTTGTTCATGCTGCAAATAACTAGTGCTACCAACTCTCTGGCACAGCCTTGGTCCAAACTAGTATGTGACATCAACCTCACTGGTAATTCACTGCTGAACCCAAACCTCAAATTATCTTGCAGGGCAAAAGGAAGCATATTTCTCTCCACCAATCACAGCAGTCAGCAAAACTACCCTAACGACCCTGATGTTTCTTTTAGAAATGTTCTCCTACACATCTTATCTCCTGCTTTCTCCTATATGTCATGACAGATGTGACTACACGTAACATGCAAGTCATGATTTGAAACCTCTTTACATCTTTCTTAATTAAGCTCTGTAAAAAAAAAAAAAAAAAAAAATTAAAAACACTTTTCCTTTATTCAGGAGTCACCACTATGTATTTTTGTTTTTATTTTTTAAACAGAGTACAGCAAATCTTATTTTGATCTTCTCCAACTAAACCAGGGTCAAATGACTCCAGCCATGGGCTACTGATATCCCAGCTAAAAAGCTGAAGAAAGTCTCCCTTTTTATGTTTTACGACATATAAGAAGATCAGCACCTACCTGATCAGATACAGCATCATTTGTTACAGGACTATTTACACCCAAAGGCACCCAGAGGTGCACATTTTGGGATTCTATGATCAAGGGCTGGGAGCATTCAGGTGTCTTAGCGGCAACAGCCATGTCATGCTCAGTACCACATGGGAAATGTGCTACAATACTTCACTGCTCAAATCCAAAACACCTCAAACTTTTCAGACCACAAATAAGCTATGAAAGTGGTCTTATTTGCTTAAAGCATGAAAAGTATAACACTGAAATAAGCTGACATTACCCTCATTTCCATAAACCACTGCTACTGCTGACTGACATTTTGCAATTTAAAGGATAGAGGAGTCAAATTTATACTGGCATTTCTACTGTCAGGCAAAAAAAGTATGAAGTATGCATAAACCTGCAGTTCCATCTATTGCTTGTCACTGTATCAATGGAAAGCAACTGCATGTGTCACTTTCTCCTATCCATTTGCATTACACATAAGAGAAGACATGATGTTCCGTGTCTTCTGAAATGCTATTTTATATTCAGTGGTGAGCCATTACCATTTCAGTATATTATCCACTAGATAGTTTCTATCAGACAGCCTATCAGGTTAGAAGTGATCCTCAAAACAGTTGCCTAGTGCTCTGAGGAAAGCTAGGTTTTTATACACACATGTATTTTTACACTAAACAAACTGCTTGAGCTTCTTCAGCAGAGATTCAACAATCAATGCATATTCTTGCATCTCTTAATCAGACAGTTACTAAAAAAGTGACTTCAAGGACTTCTTCCAAAAGAAAATTAATTCTTGAAGAAGGATATATTTTGTTATAAGTATAAGGTTTCTCCAATCCAAAATTGCATAAATGAAAAAGAAGGCTTATATTACTTTCTGAAAGCTTCAAAATATTTGATCAGCTCTGCTTTGGAGATTATTTCATCTGTGACTGAATGTTGCCTTCTTCTTACTTTCAGGAATTGATTTTAAAAGGAACGCAACCTTTATCTAACAGTTCCAACAGTATACACTGTAGAGTTTCTAACATAAAATGTAACTTTGTAGAATTAAAATTAAAAAAACAACAACACAAGTTTAAGGATGAACAAAAGGATTATCTATCAGATAAACCAGATCTGCCCTCATGCCTCAATAAACTGTAGAGACAGATTTTACTCATGAAATTCTGCGGTCTCTTCATCTTAAATGAAAACTTAATAGATTGTCCTCTAAACTATGACTTACTGTAAGGAGACCTTGCCACAGCAAACAGCAAAACATTTGCTAATGGTCTCTGAAGTACTCTAGCTAGTTAAAAAAAAAAAAGTTCATTTGTCAAAGAAATCCAGTGATGGTTGCCTTCTCACTCTTAAATTCAAATGATACAGTATCTCCCATACACCCAAATGCATTTTAGGGATTTTGTTACAAAAGGTGTTTGTGTAAAAACCTCAATTAGTGTTTTGAAGGAAACTTCGACGCTGTAGTTATTTCATCTTTAACAGGACATGGAAGTTTATCTACACATCATATCTTGCTCTCAATCAAAAGGTTTCTTAAAAGGCAAACCCAGAGGTAAAAATACAAATTGAATTATTTAATTACATTTTTCTTTGAAGTAAGACATGAAAGAATCTATATTTTTTATTTATATTTAGTTCCTACTTTGATAAAAAGATATTTTCCAGCAAAAAGTATTCTGAAAGATTTTCAAGCAACCTTAACCTTAATTTACTCATTATTCTTCTGGGATGCAACAAAAAACATATGCTTACACTCTAAGAAAAAAGAAAAAAAAGTCTGTAATCTTAAGTGGTCTCAAAATTACTCTAAAAATTTGATGTGGAAAAATAAGTGAAAACTTCTATGAAAATCAGTTCCTTGAATCTATTCAGTGTTAAGCATAATCTCTTAGAGCCTTTCTTTGTCCCATCCAGGTTTGTTTTTTTTTTTTTTTTTCCCTACAAAAATTTGTTATCAGTGGTATCATTGCTTCCAATTAAAGTTATTTTTCCATTCATGCTTCTTCATGTCTCAAAAGTTCATTCGGACACCATTTGACACTACTGCCATCTTCCTCATTAATTGTCAGATAAGACAGGAAAATGCAATTTTCATCTGTTACAGTTTAGGTTTAAGGCAGCAGTTTCATCCTAAAACACTCTAGCTGCTGTCAGATGCTCAGTTTCTCTAAGATGAAGAAGTGAACTGGCATACCTATACCCACTAATGACAGACAGCTTTTCTGAGATGAAATGGCAGCAGGTCAGTTCCTCCAAGCAGTGGAAAAGGTGGTGGCAGTAGCTCCACAAACAGTTTAATCATTACTCTGTTTCCAAAGGTGTTACATCTGATTGATACTCTACTATTTCATTTTAGATGGTGACAAAAAAAGTAAAACAAGCTCTGCTACTATTCTATTCGTTATCCAGACCCAGCAAATGTTTTGCCTAACTTGGACTGTCATCTCTGTTTCTAATTGCTGTATGAGCAACATTAAACAAATGTGGCATTTAGAATACTTTGTATTAAAAAAAAATCCTCACATGTTCCTCTCCCTCTCAATCTTAGGGACTAAAATATGAATGTTTTGTTAAAAGCATGGAAAAAATATCCAATTAAAAACTAATCATTATTTGAGTTACTGATCCTATGGGCAGAGAAGTACTGTACTATCTATCATTCATATTTAAGAAATGCTAATCATCACCTTATGGAAGAAGTGCTTTACACTCAGCTCCCCTCCCCTCTCCAACCAAACGTCTATCAGATCTCTGCCCTGTGCAACATGCTCCAAGGTGACCCTGCTTGGTGAGGGGATTGGCCTGGATGATCTCAAGAGGTCCCTTCCAACCTCAACCATCCTGTGATTCTGTGACTTGTTCTTATATGTCTCTAAAAAACAGCTTATTTACTCACGTGAACTAAATTCCAGAGCAGCCAGAAGTACACTTAATTAGATATTTTCCCTCCCCCTCTACCCCCCCCATTTCTTTTTCTTAAATATAAAACAACATTCTACAAATTATTGTTAATTCTTTGATAGGTACAAATCCAACACGAAATGGCCAACCATTCCTGACTCACTGCTTCTGCTAGAAAAAAACATTGAAAATTAACAAGGAAGTGAAAAAGTAGCCAGGATGTTTTGCTGAGCCAGTCACCCGTGAGTCACTTTAACATTTGAAGATTAGTAAACCACATTTATATGGGGTGGAAAATCTTTTAGTAATCCAATAATATCATGCTCTGATACATATTTCCATAGGATTAATCACCGTCATGTAAAAAATGCTACTAAGAATTCCCAACGCATTCAAGCTGGGCACTCCAGCACAGGAATCACAGGGGAAAGGCATCATCAAGACAGCACTGTACAAATTCATGGAAGAAAGAATAATCCAGGGCTACTTAACACATCTCCAATCCAGGAAATCTCCAAGTAATAAATCAGAAATGGCAAAGAAAATTCTCTGAATTATCATTATAAACTTGTCTTATTTATACTATCTGCTCTAGGCACTGTAGCAGAGATAATACGCTAACACAGACCTCTGGGCCTCAGCTAGTTTAGGTTTTCTTCTTATCTGCCAAATATAATTTGTTTATATCAAGTTCCTACTTGACGTACTTGTAGCTACAGGTGACCTGGCATGCCTGCCATGGTGGAGGATGATCACCTTGCTACTCTGCCACCCTCTTAGCTCAAGTAACATTTCTCTTTGAAATTCAGGCTGCTGCAAACCCAGAAGCTCTAAATGTTTCCCCCACAGTATCTCTGGTATTCATAACTGCACAATATTTTAAGACCAAGTCATGGTGCCCCATAAACATTCCTCATTAGAAAGATAACTTGCTAACCCTTTGATTAAACTGTCCTGTTCTGAAAACAAAATCTGTGGGAATCAAATTTGGGCTTTTTTGCCTGTCTTTGACCTGCGTAGTTTGTCAGTCTCTGGCATTTTTCCCCAAGTACTGAGTGACACACCACCAAACCAATTGTACCTTTTCAGGCCATGCTTTCCCTCCCTTTCACCATTCCTCTTCCCCCACCTCACAGCACCAATACGAGCAGTGCCTCCATGCATAAACCTTTACTGTTAGTTTCTATTAGATATTTCAGTATTAGATTAGGCCTCCATCCCCCACAACAAATATTTTGTAAGTAGCTGGAAAAAAATCCTTAATGCTGCAGTTTCAAATGAACATTTCAGTTTCCATAGAATATTTGGCATTAGATTAAATACAAACATGTCTATTTGTCTGTTTTACTGTTATTTATTTAAGAAAAAAATGTGACCATCGTATAGCAATGTGACTAGTAATGTGCGCTAGTATTGTTATATGACTAGCAATATGTGCTAGCAAATATGTGAATATAGCAATATAGCAAAATGTGACTTTTACATAGCAATATAACTAACCAAAAAACATCGACTCAATGCCACAAACACTTGGTACACACGTATTATCACATCAGAAGAAAGCAACAAAAGCCAAAGAAAAAAGACTATTTAGAATGCAAGCTAAGGACTTTGCAGGAGCAGACACTTTAGCACTTATAATTGGTCAAACTTCAGCATTGCTTTTACCAAAAAATTCTTTGTTGATTTTACTGATCATACAAATTATCAGTATAAGTAGCACTATTTAATATTTAATAAGTAGCACCATTCTCTGAAGCACAGGCCTTTCTGGCACAGTGCAATATTAACATGAGGAAAACATACGTTCTCACCATAAAAAATATTATACTCCTACAAATTCTTCACTATATACCTTCATAAACTGCAGCCACATTAGTTTCTTCCATGTATTTGGAAGGCAGGAAAAAGCTGAAAAAACTGCAAGTCAGAAGTTTTCTCAGGGTAAATACACGGTTTTGACCAGGTTATTCATAAGGCACCTGCAATATCAATTCTGCATTTCCCACCCCTCATTATGACTGCCTGTGTGATGACAGCCTTTTTTAATGAAGTCACTGAAGTATGATTTAATAATAGAGAATTAAACAATGATTGATGCATGAGAAACAACATAATCAAGGCCAAAAATATCTTAGTGATAGAAGATGCCACGAAATAGTTGGACCAAAAGTAATATATAATCATGAAAAACATTAACACATACAATGAATATGTAAGGGTTTAAAACAAGTTTAACGTATTTCTTATGATAAAAGTTGCATCTGAATTTAGAATATATCAACTTTTATATGGCTTACATTCAGTTCCTATCATTGAACAGTAAACACCATTCACTTTTCACTGCCATTTTTGGAATTTCCTTCATTTTTCCAATTGTATATTCCTTCCCCGCCCCCCCACCCCCAATTCCTGTATTCCTGTTTTTCTCATTTAACATGGACAGTAAAAAGTATTAAAACACACTTGATAGTGAATGTCAAATTAAAGTAACTTATTGAACAGGATGAACTAGTCTTGCTGATCCTTACTTGGATCTTTGGTCCTTGTTTTTTTAATTCTTCCTTCTTGGTGCACTCAATGACAGCAGAAGATAGGGAGTCAATGATTGTTCTTGAAAGAAAACAGAAGAGGTCAGAGTGAAAGTACTGTGCTTTCAGCTCTGGTGTTAGATATTCTGGCAGTACCAGTACCCAGAGAAAACACTTGATCTTCAGGA
The DNA here is from genome assembly GCF_963932015.1 of Anas acuta. NCBI lineage: Eukaryota > Metazoa > Chordata > Aves > Anseriformes > Anatidae > Anas > Anas acuta. Next base: position 116,047,886 of record NC_088980.1, on the reverse strand, counting down.
ACAAAAGAATGCTGAAAGGATAGCAAAAGTTTCCAAAACAAACAGATGACTGCCCCAGTAATTAATATGAATGTCTTATGTGGCTACTGGCCTATGAGGATTACCCCACTTAAAATACCAAGATTAACCACTAACTTTCAAGAAAGGCAACTATTTGCAATGTGGTCATTGCTAAATAGTTTTTGCTTAAAGTGACTCCTAACTGATCTAAATTAAGTTTCCTTTACAACCTATTAATGCCAGCCACACAGTATGTGTAGTTTGGTACCCAGAGAGACAAGGCTGACTCGACTTGCCTGGAGACCCTTGAACCCACCCCTCAGTCACAGCATCTGGCAACTTTATCTGTGCTATATTTATATGTACATCAGTCCTAAACCTGATGCCAGTAGAGTTTCATTATACCGCATGATCAATCATAACTTAAGAGGTAGCACACCTCAGCTACTTGCAGATTAATTCTACCAGAAAGGAATTTCAGCTCAAAGGTTAAATAAACCATGAAATATTTATACGTCACTGCAACTACCTCAGACTACATAAACCCAGTCTCATCTGCCTGTTTATCTTCAAAATAGGCACAATGAAGTGTAAAATGAGAACAGAAGATCTGTAAGACCAAAATAAATTAAAAATCCAAAATGTAAATCATATTCTCCTTATTATTTCTTATATTTCACATACGCTTTGGGGCCTCTCCCTCCCTCCCTCCTGTAATGACACTAATGTGAAAGTCAGGGGCAAGAACATTTTTTGTTGGCTTTTTTTTGTTTGTTTGTTTTGAGACATTTATGACCACCTTCTCTCTGCCACCACTCTCAAGTAAGAAAAACTCTGACATGAGATCAAAGAGAAAAAAAAAACATCAAAATTCTGATACAAAAACATCTGTTTTACATTTTATTGCTTGACTGGATATCAGTTAATCAGAGGCCAGTCAGCCAACTCTCACCCGAATTATTTTGCTCCTGCAACTAATTTCTATAGTGTTTAGGACTCTATTCATATCAAATGGACTTTATTATTGCATCAATAATTCAGCAGCTACCACAGCAATAGTAAAAAAAATAAAGGAAGCACACAAGTAAATTCTAGTACCTCTCTCAACTACCCTGCCCTGTTTCCTTCCCTCCCATTGCAGAACATGATACAGATTCGTTGCTTTCCCACTGTCAGCATTTTACATACTCTTAGGGGACTGGTAGGAGGCAGAGAAGGTTAGATATCTTGAGGATCTTATACTTCTTTTCAGAGTTTAGTTTCTGAGGAAAACAAATCTCTGTTGTTTTCATTAATAACTGTTTTGCAGAACTACTCCGCTTGAGCATGTCTAAGTGGCTAATAAATCAAGCAGAAGTTCATGGAAAGTCTTGGTTCTTTGGCCCTACATCAAGAACAGAGTAGCAGAGCTTCCTGGAAAATGTACCATAATTCTTCACCACAATTGCATAATCATCTTAAAACAATGACATTTAATGAATTATGTACATAATATGTTTAAAGTAACAGCCTACATTTTACACATAATTCAAGTGCTATGACAAGCGTCAACAGTTTGTAAACCATTAGATCTCAGTAGTGGACAAGGCATACAATGCATCAATGAATCTGGAGGGTTAGCAAGAAAGAGACAAATGAAGAAAAACAAAAACAAAACTAATGCATGAATGTGCACTTCCTTCATGTACCTTACCATGCTTCATTTCAAAAGTGTACTCTAATTCTTTAATAGACTGCAGTAGGTACTGAGACTACAGTGATATTTTTCCAACACAGTTTACCCTGCACTGTTTGGTGACTAAAAGTTTTTTTCAGGAATAAGGAAATAATTTTGTTTATATTAGTGTAGCAAGAAGAGTGAAATTCTATTGACTCCATTTCTGTAAAGCCTCTCCTTCATCTGCTGCCACTGTGAGGTCAAGATTGAGAAAAATAAATTTGCCAAGTAACAGGGCTAAAGGATATTAGTGGTGGAAGCTTTTACTTTCTTCCACCAAGTAGCCATCCTTTAACAAAAGAGCTACAATTTTTCTTACTCTGCTGCCTCCAAAGCCCTCTACAAAGAGGGTTGCCTTTCCCCAGCCAATGCCCATCAACAACAACAACTGCTTGGCACTCAGCTGACTCTGCGTGCCCTTCAAGAGACTGGACCTGATGCTGTACCCCTTCCAGTGGAGTAGCTGACCCTCCCACACAGCTTGCATCGTGCACACACTGCTCTATTTTCAGCCTTACTGAAGGGCTGCCAAGAATAGCCGGCTTCCCAAGTGAACCAGGATGCTGGGAATTACACCATGACTCACAATTATGCAGAGAAAACACCATTCACATGCCACAGCAAGCAGGTCTCTGTACCAGGAGAGATGAGATTCCTATCCTAACCCAAGAAAGTGAAATGCTTGTTCACATTAAGGCTTGCTAGCTCAAACACAATTGCATTTGGGAACAATCAGCAGCTGTGTGAGAGCAGGAATGATGGAAATGATAGAGAAACTATGAGGTTTTGGCAACAGAAAAAACATTCAGGAACAACTGCGTGTCTGTCTGCACCTTTTAAAAGTTTAAACAAGAATATCAAATACAACTAAATTCAAAGATAAAACTCTCTTTGTGCACACTGCTTACTATATATATTATTTCATATTAAATGAATTTTCTTTCCTTAACAGAGGTATTTTGTCAATTAATGGTAATGTATCAGGGACTGATATTTCCCTGTTTCTACTTAATATAAATGAGTGTTTCCAGCTGCAGCTAACAGAGCTCACACACCACATCTCTCTGGCTGCTCATAATCAAAAACAAGAACCCCCAACAATCTTTTCTATTGCAAATTTACCAAGAGGCAACACGCACAAACCTAGGGCACAGCTACGTGACTCCAGATAATACCAGTTCACCTGAGCTGTTTCTAAGCACTGAGAGTATAATATATCTATAGTGGAAAGTATTACAAACCCTTAACAACTTTTTCATCTATGCCCTTACACATATAGAGCTGGACAAGTTCTTTTGTTGCTAGATTCTAAGTGGTACTGAAATGACCTGGTCCCTTCCGATCACATTAAGTATAAAATCAATTAACACCTCCTCTTCTTTCACCTAGCATTTTCTCACAGTAAAATTTAATATTTATTCTGATTATTGTTAACCTTAGGCTGCTGATCTTTAGATACATTTCTGCATATTTCCCAGTGTCCATGACATGCAGAAACAGTCCCCTGAGGTACATGTCAAATTTCGTGGCTATTAGGCCATCATCCATTACATTCTAGGGCAATGAATGCCTTTGCCAGGAGACAAGTATTTCCTTACTATCTCCATTTCTCATGAAGAAACTCTAATATCCTAAGCCTGTGAATTTCTTGGACATATATACATAAAAGTTAAAACAGTTACTAACTAAGGCATCAGAAACCATGTGCAAAAAGCAGAAATATTTTAATTTTGTTATCAAGCACACAAAGTGAAGACAAAATTCCTACAACAAACTTTCAAATCACCTTTGATGGCCAAATTCAGTTGCACCATTCTAGGACACCAAAGGAGGATTGGGTAAAGTGAGACATAAACAAATCTGTCTCCACAGTCTGTCGATGTGCTAGACCTGATGTTTGACTGTTACTTTGGGGGGGAGAGGGGAATACAGGTCACAGGACATACCACAAGCAAATGACAGTTACAACATCAAACCTTGAATAGAAAAAAAGAAAAAACATTGATGGAATGTTTAATCCAGCAGCTAGGGTCCAGAGACCCTTCTGGATTTTTCTTAAGCATGCTGATGGAACTGTACCTGTCACCACTTACATCCAATTGATCCAGGGGAAGTCAGAAGAATCAACCTCACTGGTTCATAGCTTTTGTAGGCAATGCCTGGGCATGGAATGACAACGCTTGCTGGAACAAGACAGGTCAGAGTTGAGATCTTCCTGGAGGAGTGAAAGGTTAACCTTGTGCACCATTAGGTGAAACAGCATCAACAGATAAGGCACAAAGTCATACCTATCCATATAAAGTCATACCTATCAATATAAACGAGTGCACTTTTAACAGGGAGTAGAGGACAGTAGGTTTTTGGTGCCCTCTCCCCTACCCACCCTACCACCCTGTTTACTGAGCTCACTGTAGGTTTTGTGCACACAAACTAAACTCTGTACAACCATAGCCTCCATTGACCCCATATTCCATGTCATAGATATGAGCTTCTAAATCTGCAGCATCCCTGGGCCAAAATAAATAAATAAGAGGGAGTGTGATGCAGTAAATTTAAATCATTTGTCTCTACATCACTTTCCACTATTATTAGCTTGTAAATGTCAAGCTTTGACCACCTGTCAGGGCTTTATTCTCTTAAAAGAATACAGAGCTTTAAACAGGAAAATGATTATTAAATAGATGTGAAATCTTGGATGTATTTTGCTTAGCATCCTTAACAATCTCACAAACTTCAAGATCTCTACCACCCCTCAGAAATGTTGATAGTTGTTCTGTCATTGTCCCTTACATGGTCCTGAATAGGTTTATATGAAGCTGGAGGATTAAGAAAAAACTGTGCCTATTCTGCCTGATTTTGTTAGAGCTGTGCACTGTGAATTTCGTAGAATCACAGAATCACAGAATTTCTAGGTTGGAAGAGACCTCAAGATCATCGAGTCCAACCTCTAACCTAACACTAACAGTCCCCACTAAACCATATCCCTAAGCTCTACATCTAAACGTCTTTTGAAGACTTCCAGGGAGGGTGACTCCACCACTTCCCTGGGCAGCCTGTTCCAGTGCCTCACAACCCTTTCAGTAAAGAAGTTCTTCCTAACATCTAACCTAAAACTCCCCTGGTGCAACTTAAGCCCATTCCCCCTCGTCCTGTCACCAGGCACATGGGAGAACAGACCAAACCCCACCTCCCTACAGCCTCCTTTAAGGTATCTGTAGAGAGTGATAAGGTTGCCAGCCAGGATCATGTGATGGAAAGCTTTACAGTCAATATCAATATCACAAAATCATCTGAAACAACAAAGCAGTGAGGGACAAATTGTATTTGTTAGCAGGTATCACACAGGTTTGCTAGAGGTCAATGACACACTTGGATTTTGTTGTCACAGGGAGACTCAGAGTGTGCATGGTAAGGAAGAATCATTTTTGCTGGGTATAAATTGGACTGGAAGGAGTGGGAGTTCCTAAAGACCTACTGTAACAGATAACATTTTCATAGTTGCAAAATACTGTTGCCGCTTGTGGTGAGCAAAGGCTTTCCAGGCAGTACAGGATGCTGCTGCACCTCTTCACTAAACCAGGACCAAACCAGTCAAAGTCCAGACCAACTGGAAATGCCTGAGATTGTTCTCCCTGTTAAGCGAAGCTTGAAGCTGATGAGTGCCTGAGAACAGCTTCATCCATATACAGGGTAACACTTTAAATACCGCATATTTTGCAGTCCCCTTAATCAACAAATATTTACAATTTTACAAAGAGAGCCTTTAAGCTGATTTGCTTCCTGACACTTATTTTGAATAGAAAAGAACAAGCTTTGGAGCTTTTGTAGGTGCAGTTTGTTACTTTTTGTTGTTTGTGGTGGTTGTTTTAAACATACCATTTGGTAGTATTTCACTCATTCTTCTTTGTGCCTAAAGACAGCAGCATTCGATCCCACAGACATAGCCATAAGGCTCAAGGTTGGAGGAGTTGAGAAGAAAAACACTATATGCTGATGTAACACGAATCTTCCAGGTTTCAAACTGACAGTTATAAAATGCCTTCCATAGAAATACTGTAGAAATGTAAAAATATTTCCTTGAAAATGCCATTAACATAAATGCAGTAAAAATACAAAAAATACATGAGACAGTTGTCTGAGGCAGCAGGGACCCAAACCTGAAAGCCTAGTTGATCACCATGCTGCCTTGCCATGATGATTGCCCTTAAAAATACAAAAGGGCCAAAAATAAAACCATTTTTTTCTTTTTCTTAAAAGAAAAAAGGAGGGGGGGATTTTTTATTTCACTGAACTTTTTGCCCAAGACATGCATCATATTTTCCAGCTAGATCATACATATGATAAGTAGGACATTAATACCTTGTACAATGAAATGGCTCCCTGATATTTAAAATGTTTATTTCTCACAGATGCTGCTAGGTTATTAACAATTACCCCTAATTTATAGAAATAACCTGTTTACAGTAGCACCATAAATAAAATTGAAGCAAAAAGACAGAAACAAGGGCTCTCGAGACTGAACTTCAAAACAGTTCTGATCCCTGTGCATCCCAAATATCTGACTATGCTGAGAATATAGGTTTTTGTCTAAATTATGTCTCCTGCCAACAGTCTCTACTCCCACACAAATAAGTGAAACAAAGAGCATACTGAAAGTAAATATACAAACATACATATACACATACTTAAAAATATCAGAATTTCTAATTTTTTTGTTAAGAATCCAAAGGTTTCCCTTGCAATTTTGCAGAGACCACATCATATGCTCTAACAGGGCTGTTTGTAATCAAGAGAGAAATCAAAGCTGTTCAACATCAGAGATAAAGGAGCCTTAAATGTACTGATGGCAACCACTTACTATTATGAAAGTGTGCAGCACACTTCAGAAGAACAGAAAGGTCAGGAACGGAAAAACTTCTCTCAAACTTTTACTACTGTTGCTTCTAAATTATGATTTGCCACATAGAAATTCTCTCTCCAGCCTTCTTGATTTGTAAGGTTTCAAGTGTATCTTGAATTGTATTGCATTATAAAATCAGTGCACTACAGAGACAAGACTGCAATGCTTCATTACCTGAATAATCAGGTTTTAAGAAAAGGGCTTTCTGGAAACTAAAGTTATTATAAACAGCCACAACTGTGGACAGTAACTAAAAAATTCAGTCAGTGACAGCAAATTTGTTAGACAACTACACAGAAATTGAATAATGTGTAAAAAAAACCACCACAGCATAGTTACCTAACAAAAAAGAATGACTGCTAAGGACTCCATGAAAAACCACATCTAGTTATTCTGTTCCAAGGATTTGAATAACAGTGTGAAGACCACCTATATTTTTCAGATCCAATCCAAAAGAGCATTTTGAAAACAGCATATTCAGCCTTCCTATGAAAGGGGATGCCCTACTTTATATGCATTCCAATCTCAAACCCCCAAGCCCCTCAGCAGTGGTTATAGCACAAATTCTGAAGTGAGTTCAATTACATACCTACAAAGAGAAGATGATTACACAAAGCTCTCAACACAGAAGTGCTTGAGAACAGGCAAAAAATAATACTTCAAGGTGTCCACAGTACAATTAAGATACTAGCCACATATTGTTAGAAGTAGACTTCTGTGGTCTAGGTACTAATGAGTATGGGTGGGTTGTCAAAAGTTTATAAACAGTAAGTAAAATGGCATCAGCTTCTGCTCAACCACATTATTGAACATACAGCAGACAGGAGGCCCAAAAAACTCATCCTGTTTAGTTTCGTTCACACCACTGAAACAAGAAAGCTAAATACTAAAGGATTAAAACTTATCACCAACTCAAAAATGTTCTTTCGAGACACCCTCAAGAAAAAATAAAAAAAAAAATCACAGCAGGAATTTCTTTTAAGGAAGCAAAATTAGAAGGTACTTATCTATAGGAATGATAAATGTAAAAAGAACTGATCCACAAGGCTGAGGACTACTAAACAGACAAACTTAGGAAGCACATCCTCACAAAAAGATAAACATGGTCTTAAATGTCATATGCTGCAATGTGACATTTGAATTTCTTTTTCTTAAAATTTCTCTGTTTTCCTGCTGCTGAAGATGGGGTGAGATGTCATAATCACTAACTCTGAAAATCATAATTTCTGATATTTAGCTTTTACTTGTATATTTAGATCACAGTGGTACAACAAAGTATCAGTTCCTCCACAAAAAAGAACTGTTTTCTCTATATAGTTTAAACCCATTTAAGGAGGTGGGGAACAATGACAACTCTTAAGCTATACAGTGAAAATTCACCTACTAAAATTTTGTATTTCTGGGACTTCAAGAACAATAAAACCACTCACCAAGAAGCATCTTTCTTTTGTGCTTCAAGCCAGTAATGGCGGGGGGGGAGGGGGAGGTGAAACACACAGAGAAAACCATGTATCTTGATGAGAAGAGTAAAGCCTGAACACACAGCCTTATTAGAACAGCCTCACTGATAGTCAGGCATTGTAAACCAGGAAGAATTGCTTTCCCATACTGGTGGCATTCTTCAACTGTTAGCAAGCCTCAGGCAAACTACCCAAGACTTCTGTAACAGAAATATTTCAGTTACTAGAACAACTAGATTAATCATGATTAATATCCGTTATTGATCAGGCTCCTTTTCTTTCATTTACAACCATTTTTAGTATATTGCATTTACTGAGGACCCTCTGGCAAAACTACTACTTCGAGTAAACTGTTGCCTCTGCAATTCATTACATATGAATTACCCTGTAAGCCACATCAATGTTGCTCCATTTAGGCAAGGTTTAAATTTATATATATACATACATACATATAGATAGATAGATATAAATCCACACAAACAGCAAAGACTAAATATTACCATATGTTGCATGCATTCATTTGCTACTTTGAGTGTCAAGATAAGGAAGAAGCTCCACAGACTCAAAGTATCTCACTGAGTTAACCAAATGACCCAAGAGATCACTTGAATTACCAAGTCTAGGAAAGCAGGAAAGAAAGCACACCCTCTTATGCCAAATCGTACAGATACAGCTTGGATAGCTACCAAGAGCAGACTGAACTGAGAAAGCTCATGTCATCTTATGGAATGTCAAATTTTTCTTAAAATGGGATCGTTAAAGACAATTTGAGTGAACTCTGTTCAGATTCTTCACAGAAATGAAATACGTGACCTAAGGAACCAGAATGGGGTCTCCATGAAGCTACTCGGGAGCTCAAAGGACAAAACTTTCCTGCATCAGTAAAGCACACAAGCTGCAGAAAGCTGTTTGGGCACCCATAGAGTGCTGCAAAGACCCTGGGCAAAATCAAAACAACCACACTTGCAGCCCACAAAGGGAGCAGAAAGCATGCACAAGAAAGCTAGTATCCCTAAGGTGAAACGCAGCTGCTGGGAAAAAGAAGAGACAGACTTTCCCACACTTGGGAACTAGAAATCTATGGGACGACAGGGGCAATTCAGCCTTGTTTCAGATGAATTATCAGTCATACTGCACTTCATGAAACACTGAGGGAGTTCCTGGTAATCATGGAGTTAATACGCACACTTCACAACAATGAATTAGATGAAATTTACTAAGAGGAGAAAAGAAGAAAACCATAACCCCCAGCACACAGGTCTAATCACAGCATATTTTTGTGAATATTTTGTAGTAATCAGCCATGGCAAATCACATCAGCCACCAAAAAAAAGTTTTGAAGTACATCTGAATGCCTAACTTAAAGTCTAATTCACATCTCTAATGTAGAAGGGTTAAAATGCAAGTGTGCTTTGCACACTCACACACCTTAATTCAAGTGATTGATGATATAAAACTCAACTTCAACTATGGAAGACCCTTAAATTTGCCTCCTGTATGAGATTAATACTGCTGGAAATTATTAAACACGCAATAAATGGCAATTGACTTTTCATCAATACCACAGTGTTTAATGCTCTCAGTGAACAATGTAAGACAGTATGGGAAACTGTCTAGTAAAGCTGTAAGATTAAATTGAATTTATACAAATTTCATTTTTATATTTGAACATATATAAATGAATATATTTACATATATGTTGTAGTCAGAACATAAATGTATGTTACATGATCATTGTTGATGTCAGTGAAGTTTTCAATCAAATAAAGTCTGTATGTGTTTACAGCCATGTCTCAAACTGCTCGAGAAGTCTGTTTCCTATTATTCCATTGAGATGAACTGAAGAAGCCCAGCAGAAGAATGTTGCAACATCCAAGTAAGGTTATATCATCCTGTCTTTATATGCTCCATGCACTGTACCAAGCCAAGGAACTCGCCTGTCCTTTCAGTTTGCTAATCTCTGTAAAAAGCCATCAGAAAGGACCACCATATAATTAAGAGGTGCTTCTTAAGCATCTACAAATGCAAGATATGGTGTTTTTTTATTTTATTTTAATATAATAAAAAAATTAATAAAATTAAAAAAAAAAATAGAGATGGTGACTGTGACCAGAATTAACCTGAAGAGGCCAAGCACGGTAGGAAGGAGACATGGCTGTGCTGAGCCTACAGGTACACCTGAAGTAGGTGGACAGGATGGCAGATTCATAGGTTAGGTAAAAGTAAGTGAGAAGGGAAGTTTGCAGAAGTAAATTGGGGAAAACAAACAAAAAGAAAAACAACAAACTTGCTTAGAGAAGACCAGATCAACAAGGATATAAGACAAAAAGTGGAATCAAATCATAACAGAGGTCTTAGAGATGTGAACAGCTAGTTGAAAGAAGATGGCCAAAAGGAGAAAAAGAAGTTAAACTATACAATAGTGGCATTAGGTCCAGTGTGAAAAATTATGAACAGCTAGAAAGACAAAATGTGGTAACACAAACAGTGAGCGTGAAAGTAAATTGATTAATACAACAGCATATTACTATACAATTTTCTAATTCCCCACAAAATCTATATCTGACTGGGAATTATATCACAACTATGAGAATCTGAGAAATAAGTATGAACATTATAAACAGTAATCAAATAAAATCTAGCATCTCTTCCAATGATTTTGATTTATAGAGTCAGACATTCATAGGAATATGTGGTAATCAACAGCAACCCTCTGGTGCAAAATACATACATTATGTTCCTAAACTCAAAGGTAGCCAGCTTTCCATGCTTCAACAACCAAATGCAAAAATGATTGTTGTTGGTCTTGAGTATGGAAGATAAAAATAGTCATGCTTACAATGAAGACTTGTCTCTATTGTCTTGTGGCATAGCAGTTGAGAAACACAAGGAACACTTTCCATTTCTTAGCAGAACATCAAATCACACACTCAGCCACTTGTAGATTAAAACTGTCTTACAGCTGTGCAACTAGCAACTCACAGAAGAGGACATAAAATTCTTATAAAGATGCTCATAAATTTGGGATTCTCCAGACACAGATCATCCTCAAAAAAGCTATAGTGTACAACACACAGAAATATGAAAAACACAGCAGAAAAGGAGAGTACCCACAAACTAAGGTATATTGTGAATATGCAAATGTGCTTTATTTCATAGAAACTCTTAAGGCAGCAACCAGGAAAGGGGGATAAAAATCATGAGAGAATTGAGCTGCAGAATATTTAGAAGAGATACAGGTATTTGAAATAAAAAAAAAAAGAATGTCTTTCCACATTTTAAATTGGAAGACATGCATGCAACAGCAGACACCAAAGAATGATTTTTCTCCATGCTCATTCTGATTCATATGACCTAGTCACTGCCAAGAGTGCCAAAATTCATTTTTTGAATCCTGCTGAAGTGCTGTCAAAACAGCAGTCCAGCGAGATAAAAGGGCACTCAAAACTGAAATCACATTTTAAGCTCACTAACCCTTTCTGTTATTCTCCGTTAGTTTCTATTTTGTTATGGAAATATTTTCACATGGAAATGATATTTTCATCAGGAAAACTTCTCTCCTGATGAAGATTATGGCAATACATCAAAGAGAACCCCCCAAAGAAAGCATCTGATTGCCTAAAAGAACGTATTATCTAATTCTTTTTTTGTTTTTCACTGTTTCTTTTTAATAGTACGCACACACAGAGAAAATGAAAATGGAGAGTGAAAGGGAAGGAAGGAGGGGAACAGTGAGAAATGGTAACAAGGAGCACTGCATGAAAAAAAAGGTTAATTACAGGACAAAAGATGCAAGGAATGTAAAGAATGTCAGCAAGTAAATAAATCAATAATCTACAGTCATCATCTACATTCCTGAACTACCTTGAAAGCAAGGATATCTGCCCTTAACATACCCAACAACAGTAAAGATTTTTCAAGGCAGACTTCCACTGCAAGCTCTGTTTCTGTAAACAACCTCCTGTCAACACTTGATTACATGGGAACCTTTCCAATGCCAGTCAATTTAACTCTTTTAACAGTTTTGTTTAATATAAGCTTGTAAATACACTATTACTTGCAACAGGGCTCCATTTTGGGGCCAGTTCTCTTCAGAGTTTTCATAAATGACTGGGATACAGGACTTGAAGGTGTATTAAGTTTGCAGACCACGCTAAATTGGGGGAAGCTATCTACTCCCTTAAGGGTAGAGAAGCCTTGCAGAGAGATCTTGTCAAATTAGAGGGTTAGGCAATCATCAACTGCTGCATGAAGTTCAAAAACAGCAAGCACTGGATTCCACACCTGGGATTCCAACCCTGGCTTTACATACAAACTGGGGGACAAGAGGCTGGAAAGCAGTCCTGTGGAAAGGGACCTGGGGGTTCTGGTTGACATTAAGTGGAGTGTACCCTGGCAGCCAAAAGGGCCAACAGTACCCTGGGGTGCATCAGGCACGACATGGCTAGCTGTTGAGGGAAGGGATTGTCCAGCTCTGCTCTGTGCTGGTGCAGCCTCACCTTGAGTACTGTGTGCAGTTTGGGGCACCACAATATAAGGACACAAAACTATTAGAGAGTATCCAAAGGAAGGCTACAAAGATGGTGAAGGGTCTAGAGGGCAAGACGTATGAGGATTGGCTGAGGTCCCTTGATTTGTTCAGCGAAGAGGACATTGAGGGGAGGCCTCATGGTGGCCGGCAGTTCCCTCATGAGCAGAGCAGAGGGGCAGATGCTGATCTCCATACTTTACTGGATGCAGTGGGAACATGACTACTGAGGATATGGGAAAGGCTGAGGTTCTTAATGTCTTTACATCCATCTTTACTAGTCAGACCACTTATCCTCAAGGTACTCAGCCTCCTGACCTGGAAATCTGGGATGAGGAGCAGAGGAAACCCCCCATAGTTCAGGTGGAAAGAGTTAGAGACCTGCAGCCTCACCTGGGCTGTCACAAGTCTATGGGGCCAGATGGGATTCACCCAAGGGCGCTGAAGGAACTGTCGGATGTGATTGCTGGGTTGCTTTCTGCCATCTATCAGCACTCATAGTCATTTGGAGAGGTCCCAGATGACTGGAGATTTGCTAATCTTATGCCCATCTATAAGAACAGTGGTAAGGAGAATCTGGAGAACTACAGTCCTGTCAGCCTGACTTTGGTTTACCTTGACCTAGGGAAGTTTATGGAAAAGATCATCTTGAGTGCATTCACACAGCATATGGAAGACAACCAGGGGATCAAGCCCAGCCAACACGGCTTCACAAAAGGTAAGTCCTGCCTGACCAATCTCATCTCCTTCTATGACTGGGTGATCTGCCTGGTAAATTAGAGAAAAGCTGTTGATATAGTCTACCTAGACTTCAGCAAAGCCTTTGACATGGGTCTCCCACAGTATTCTCCTGGAGAAGCTGGCAGCCCACAGCTTGGACAGGTACACTCTTTGCAGGGCTAAAGCTGTCTGGATGGCCAGGCCCAGACAGTAGTGGTGAACAGAGTGAAATCCAGCTGGCAACTGGTCACCAGTGGTGTTCTCCAGAGGCTGATGTCTGTGACTAACCTCTTTAATATCTTTATTGATGACTTGGATGAGGGAATGGAGCATAGCCTCAGTAAGTTGCAGACAACACCAAGTTGGGGGGAAAGTGTCAATCTGCTGGAAGGTTAGGAAGGCCTTGCAGAGGGACCTGAACAGGATGGGTTGATGGGCAGAGGCCAATGGGATGGGGTTCAACATGGCTAAGTGGTGGGTCACTGATGGTACAAGGATGGTTGGGCCAGATGACCTTGGCATTCTTCTCCAGCCTCAATGATTCTATGATCTCTGCTCTCTGATGACAGCAGAGATGTAAACCCGAGGGAACGGTATAGAGCTGGGACAGGGGAGGGTAAGACTGGGTATTAGGAAAGAGTTCTTCACCCAGAGGGTGGTTGGGCACTGGAACAGGCTCCTCAGGATAGTGGTCACAGCACTAAGCCTGTCAGAGTTCAAGAAGCATTTGGACAATGCTCTCAGACACACAGTCTGCTTTTTGGGTGGTCCTGTGTGGAACCAGGAGCTGTACTCAATGATCCTCGTGGGTCCCTTCCAACTCAAGATATTGCATGGTTGTATGATCAGCTGAGAAACATTAACAAGCCGACATGAACACTGAGCACTGCACTTAGTTTAAAAAAAAAAGTTAAGATCAGCATCAAATAATTGCAGGAATAATACACTAGAACCTCACCACAACTGCACTTCTCTGCTCTAAAACAGAGCCTAGCAGCTCATGCAGAATAAAAACACAGATCAATAAAACCAAAAGACTAATGTGGTTTTATAAATGTATTTCTTCACAGTGGCATCAGTATATTATGAAGTTAGAGTTTTACAGAGGTAATAGAAGTTGAGCAATAGAGACAAGAGGACATAAAAATCATTACTTCTTAACAAACTGGGATCATTCCATATTTTGGGGGGAGCGTGGGTAGAAGGAGAGGGTAGGGGTTTGAAGAAGGACTGCAAACAAGTACAGAACTATAACCAAGAATAGGCCATCAAATAGGGTGGCACAACAGAAGTAGATCTGCAGAGCAAAACAGTGGGTGTTGAAGATATTACGGATATTCACCCAACACACATTTCATAGGGGTTTACATGAGATTAACTATGGACTGGTCCAGTGAACTGAGCATCCAGCAGGGCCTGATGTGAATTATATGTTCTTGTTTAATTCAAAAAGGGATCTAGGTCATCCCGTGGGGCAAACTAAAGCATGGTAAATTGCCACAACAGTAACTCTGCTCAGAAGTGTAACCCTTATTCAATGCTAATAAACACTTACCTGAAATTGTAATGGGCCACTGATGCTACATATAAAAAAAAGTTTGTATATCCAGTATCTAACCAGCTTTAACAGCAACACCACCACCACGAGACTGGGTTAGAATGATTCAGTTGTGTTGCTACCTAGAATCCCACTTTTGTCTACAAAACATTACAATAATTCTTCAAGAATTGCTTTGCCACACAACATAAAATGTGTAAAAAAGCAGAGGAAAAAAATCAGCATCTAGAATTATATCAGAAGTGGACTTGGACACAGTACGTATTTGCACCACTTATTTTCGCAAACAAAGCTGATAGCACAATTAGGCACCTGGGGTCATCTTTTCCTGAGATCCAAGTTATTTCTTAATGCATGTATGAAGTGTAGATATTAAACAAGTCTGACAACCACTTTTTAAGTCATGGATGCAATTACTTTAACCAGGACAAAAAAAAAAGCAGCTGACCCTGCCCCTCCCCACCCTCCCCCCCAAAACACGCACACACACAAGAAAACCAAAAACCTACTGTACCTGTATGCTGTCCTTCAATCCAGGCTTGCAGATACATGAAGAGGAGTAGACCAGCTACTCCAAACATCAGTAGCGACACAAAGACTTGTCTTAGGTTCATGACCCTATCAGAGGGCTACTTCTCAGCTTTCAGAATAATGCATGGCTCATTTTTATGAAATCTTCAGTGCATCTGCATCTTCAGTATGTGAACTTCTTCCCCTGAGACTCTGACCTGGAATAATAACAGACGCAGCTAGTTTTTATGCTACATTCTTATACTCCACCAAAGACTCTGTATCCAGTGTATTGAATGCAAGCTGTATCTCTCACAAACAATTATTTCCAATGCTGAGATTGCTGTTCACAATTTTGACGATGTCAATACAGGATATAAGCAAATCCCTTGGATGGGATTTAAGCAAGTCTCTTCAAGTGGCTACAAATACCAGTCCACCTCCACACCACTGGACATCACCCACTGCCATAATGGTTAATGCCCCCAGATAAGATGCTTGGGGAATTAGTTGACCAGCATTTTAACGAGCTATGTTGTGACATGGGAAAGATTTGTCAAGAACCTGATTCTTGACATTAACTTCATTGGAAATGTGATCTTGCAAAAATGACTACTATTTTGAAGAGCAGAGGGCCTAGAAGAAGGAAGTAATTTAGTTAACACCCTACACCTGACATAAACAGGCCATAAAACTCAGTTTATAACAGTATATAGAAGACACTGCAGAGCATAAAAAAAAGCCAACTTGTTAACCTGAATCAGGACACATTTGGTTTGAAAGCAGTTTACTAGAAACTGAAGAGCAGCTGTTAAAGCTAGCCTGAACAGTAAAAGGATAAAAAAACGCACACTGAAATTCGACAAAATTGAACACTCCTGTAAGTGAGCACCTGATAGAAGTGTCTCATAAACTACAGCAAAGAACAAGTCAAGCTTTTAAAGGAAGACAGTACATTGAAAAAAAATATTTGAAAGAGAAAAACATTAAAAGAACAGAACAGAAGTTCAAGTGCATTCAAATAAACAGAAAACTAAAATGCAGACACTTACTAGTTACATGTATTCTGAAAACTGAGAGTATGGAACGTTCCACAAGAAAAGTTTGTATTTTTAAGTAGCTCAGCAGTGTCATATCTTTACATGCTGAATTTCTAAAAATACACATACACATAAGGCTTAGCAGGGAATACCATTAAAAATAGCTGCTGAATGAACAGAGTAACTATGTTTTCTAAGAGGCAAAAGATTTCAAGACCAACAAAGAAGCATCTGAAACTTTTCAGAACTTTTTTTTTTTTTCCTACTTTCAGCATCTCACACAGCTCCATAGACATTCCCAACATGTGTAGGCTGGCACTGCAGCTCTTGCCAGCCACTTGCTCTCATCAACCCTGACTGCCCTGCCCCTTCTGCCAGCAGCAGGGCTTACACATCCACACAGAAACATTCAGAAACTTGATCCAACTAAAAACTGCTCCACAAAACAATGGAATGGGAACTTTTCTGACAAATGAAGTGAGAAAACACCGGTTTAGTCAAACTACAGCCCTAACCAGGTGTCTACAGTTTTTCTGTTAGCAGTACCACCCATTATATGCATCTGTGACACATGCTGGCACAGGATATAGAGCTGACCTTGCCCAAGCACCATCATGACTGCAGGCAGCACCACCTGCAAGCCCTGTATTATCATCTTTTGGATGCACAGTAGAAACCAGGAGCAGTAGCAAGCAATTTAGTCTGTTAATATAAAAAAAAAAAAAAAAAAAAAAATAAAGAGGTTTTTCTACTAGGGTAGTTTTTGTTTTGAGAGGATAAAAGTTTGTTTTTAAAAAAAAGTGTTTTAATACCTCTTTAAACTACAAAAGAACACCAAGAAAAAAAACATCCTACTCCACCATCAGTCGTTACATTTATCTTTGTATCAAGTTTTCAGGTTTCTTGCAATTAGTTTAATTTAGTTTACATGAAACTGTATTATTTATGCGTTGGCTACATTTTAAGATTAGCTTTAAATAAGAATACCTACTTCAGCATTGGTTAGACTCTAAATAGATCAAACCCACCCAGAATGTAAACCTATTCTGCTACCTTATAATATTTTTAAAGGCTTTTCAGCTTGAATAAGTAGTTTAATTTATTTAATACAGTGATTTGTAACCCACATACAGAAAAAGTGATAGTTGCATTAAAAAAAAGTCCGAGTCCAGTAGTCTTCTAGTAGAACTTGAAAAATGGCCACACAACACTGACAAATTTGCTCTTTCAGCATTAAAATGCAACGGTCGTGGAAAACACTCCCAGCATCCTGGCAAAGTGGAAATATCTGCAAATATTCTTTAATCAAGATGAATGCTCCTTTGTGGCTGCAAGGGAAGAGCAAATAATCAATTGCTTTCAACCTAAGTATTTTCAGAGGAGATCAGTACTATCCACGTGGAAGCCTAGCATCCCAGTTAAGCTGTAGATCTTTCTTTGCCCTCGGTCCTGGTCCAGATTGCTCTACTGGGCAGTAGTTTGATATACTGGATAGGATGGTTACTTCAGGATAACTAATACAACCTAACTGCTATGACTCTCTCAGCTACGATGAAATCAAGTTTTTCTTTAGCTTAACCTCTCCTCATCTCTTTGGAGGTATGGACCCTAATGTGCCATTCCAACTCAAGCTTGCAAAGGGAACATGTTAGGGATGCTTGCACCCTATAAAATTTCAAGTCCTTTCAACTTTTTGAGAGAGATTGCTACATACTGTTCCTATCATGTATGGAGAGAGAACAGCAGACAAAAACAGTACATGCAACACAATGTTGTGTTGGCAACACAAAGCTCTTTGCAGCAACAATTAGAAACTTGACAAATTTATAGTTATTCACTTCTGAGGCTAAATTGCTTAACTCCATTGTCAAATTTAAGAGTTTCAGGAATCCACATTCCACTAATGTAAAACCCCTGCATTTTTCCCGTTTGTGTTTTGGGTTCTGTTCAAAGGTGCAAATTCCTGCACAGGGCCAACACAAGCAAATGAAATAGCACAGCCACCCCCAAAATGAGTAAGAGTTCATATCCTGCTTTTGGCATACTTCTTTATTTCAGTACATCATCCACCCTTCTCTACCTGGCAAGCAAATACACCTGCAGCTGAGGAGATGCATCTCTAGCACTCAAATACCATTCCTGGCTTCCTGTTATTCTAGACCACACAAAACCAGTGGTTCTTGGTTGTAGTACATTTGGCTAACTTAATAGTTCCTTGAGACTATTCCCTTTGCCATCACCTAGCTCTAAAATCAAATACAGAAGGGTTTCTAAGTAGTTTGAGGCAATGTATTATTCCTCTTTTTAATTCCCCTCCATACTTTTTTCCTCCACCTGAAAAAGGATGATCATGATTAGTGGTTAGCCAGCAGTGAATAAATAGATGCTCCTTATAATGGTCAAAGCATTCATGTTACTGTGGGTTACCACAAATTCCCACTCACTCAGCATCTCCGAGGACACACCTGAGTTAATAAAGGAAAATGAGAAATAGCACACTAAGCTACTGCAACCCTTCACAGCCCACACATCATTTTTTCCTTCTTTCTTTTCTTTTTATCCCCAAGAAGCAACACATTTCCTGATGCCTCTACAGGAGTATCATGGCAGGATAATTTTGCGCCAAGGAATGTCCTGCTGGACACCCGCCCAGGCTACTTTCAGCACAGTCAGCGAAAGGATACAAGGGTATCTTCTCACTTCACCGCTCCCCCTCCTCCCTCACTTCTCATCCATTAGCTTGTGTCCTACTTCATGAGTATCCTCCGGGATCACCTTTCCACTCTCCACACCTCAACTCTCTGGCTTCACAACAACATGAGGTACAGCCCTAGCTCTTAACAATGCTTGCAAAGTTCTTCTTATAAGGCAGTGCTATTCTTTGTTCTGGTTTATCCCAATAGTTGCTAGGAATAAATATACAGTATTTGCTCTTTTCTCTCTCCAACAAGTTATGCAGAGAATTATGGTTGGGTGAAGTCAAAGTTTTAGAGAAATTTGAATTAAATGCATAATCGAATCAAGATAACCAAACAGTCCTGCTGAACAAATTCACAGGAGTGAGGGGAAAAAAAAGAAAAAAAAAAAAAAGTTTCATAATGTTGCCCTTTCAATCCATAGGAATCTACTTGAGGGTCAAAAAGGTTAGAAGTCTGCCAGACTTCACTACAAGGGCTAAGCAGTGGGCAGGGCAGTGATGAGTTTCTCTCCCATCTCATGACAGCCAGTATATCAGTACCTGGTGGCTCGAAGGCAGATAACCAGTGTCTCCCTTTATAATCTAACAGTCAGGCCACTGATACATCAGCCCTGCCTCCATACCTCAGCAACTTCTCAGCCTCCAGAGACACTTGGACACAGCCTTCTTATAAGTGTAACTGAAGACACCATCTGGCCTGCACAACTTTTTCCACTGGCAATAACAGATTACTACTTACCAGCCTCGCAAATCAGGTTAAGAGAATTTTGTTAGAGTTCTGTAAGAAAAACAATGAAACCTGTTGTATGAAATACGTATCTGAAATACATATATATTTATATAAAATGGAATCTTCTGTATGAAAATATGTAGATTTCTTTGAGAAGAAAACTGCTTAAAGTAAGCATCCTTCCCTTGCCCACTGAAAATCCTGAAACAATAAATCCCCTTCAAAAAGAAAAAAAAAATCTTAAAATTAAAGTTTCAAGAATAATCAGAAAATTCCAAACATCAACATCACCAGAGCAACTTCCCACCAGTCAAGTTGCACATATTTAGCATTTTTCTACTTTACTCTCCCTTGTTACATATAAAACCTCAATGCTGCTAAAGAAATTATGTTTTGTTATTAATGCATATTAAGTGCATATTAATGCACTTTATAGCATACAATATGTTATACAAAATGAATAATGTGGCACAGTAAATATGTTTTGCTTTCGATTTGGCCACTTTAATATATTAAAGCCTGCTTCTTATTACCCCTTCAATATTTTTCCAAAGAAAAAACTCTTAATGAAGTAATATATAAAAATAAGACTCATTTTACTAACAGAGCATGTATTGGTTTCTGATGCCATTAAAAATTCCCATATGAATTGTATCAGGTGACTGAAACCAGCCCATGGTAGCCACATTACTTTTGAGATCATGTAGAATTATGGACACTAACCTGGTCCTACCTGTCAACCTTAAATCCTCTTGAGCTTCAGATGATATTAGTTTAATCCACACAGTAACTGTCCAGTTAATTAGCTTGTAGTTAATAGAAAGCTGCAGTAATTTTACTTTACACAATAAACAAAAGCTGTGCTCATGTTAACAACAGATAAATGCAGAGCTGTCCTACACATGAGTGTGTAGGTTAACGTATCAGCTTTGTGAAAAGTTCTGCTTGCTTAAAGAACACAAAAACACTCCAGTAATAGTGAAAATTACAGGTTTGGAACTTTACCAGTTTATCAAAATATTCAATACTCTTGGTTTCATTCTACAGACCAGGACACATCCTCACTTCAAAAAGAATAAAGGCTTTATCATTTTCCATAATAGCTCCCAGTCAGGACTGCACCTACTGTACCTGAGCACACAAAGACGTGTTTGGCATGCTTAGCTCTCACCTGCCTGAAGGACAGTGAGCAGTCCTGTGAAAGTCACATGGATTATGGAAAGTAAGACAGAAACAGCTTGCGAGACAGCAACTTGATGCCTCTGAATCGTATAGGCAAGGTTGGAGATGGACTCCCCCATTTCCCCACTTAAGATTGGGGAATTAAAAAAAAAAAAACCTTCAACAGTCTTTTTTCTTTCTTTCTTTCTTTTTTTCTTCTTTCATGTAATTAAATTATAAGACCTTGTTTATTGACCGCAGTGAAACAAAGTGTTTTCAGCATGCCAGTCTTGCAGTCTGGTTGCCCTAATCACTCATGTTACTGCTTGAAAACGCACAGACAATGCTACTATTTATTTATTTATTTTTTAATTTAATAGATATGCCCTGAATTCCCGATTTCTCGTGTGATGACTGTGAAGGGGGGGGGGGGGGGGGAAGGAAGGAAGAGTAGTCAGCAGAAAAGTTGCTTCTTTTGCGGAGCGCTCCCTCGCACAATACCGCGACAGGGGAGTAATAGGTTTCCACTGAACTTCTGGGGGACGCTCCAGAGCGCCCCGCTCCTGAAACAACCCACAACCCTCCATCTCCGTAGGGAGCCATCCCTCGGCAGCCGGTCCCGTGAGCGAGAGCCCCTTACCACCACGGCGGCCCCGGGAAGGCGAAGCGCCCCGGTAGACCCGCAGCAGACGAAGCAAGCTCTCGCCCCGGGCCACCCCCATCCCCCAGGGTGAAAACATACCGAGGCGGCCACGATCCGTCTGCTGCCTCCTCCCGCTAGTAAAACACCCGGCACCCCAGGGCTGGGCGGCAGCGGAGCGCCGCGTTAAGAAACAGGCTGCTTGCAGGGTCAGGAAGCAAGCCCCCAAACAAGCCCACCCGCCTCGCCGACCGGGGCGGAGGCGGCCTCCGCGCCCCGCCCCGGTGCGCCCCGCCCGGCCCCGCCGCCCCCGCGCCACCCCTTTTACCTGCCCGCTTCGGAGCGCCGCGCTCCTACTACCGGGCGGGAGGCGTGCCCGTAGCGGTGGGGAGGCACAAAGTTTCACCGCAAAACTTTGAGGATGGGGAGGCTGGGATGGGGCCCCCGCCTGAAGGGGGGGAACCCCGCTGGCGCCTTGGGGGGTGAATCTCTGTGAGGGCAGGTAAATGCCGTGTTTGCTCACCCGCTTGCCCTCTCCTCCGCCTGTGTGTGTGCAAAACCTGTGTCATTAAACAAAGAGCTTCTCGCCGTTCCTGCCTCAGAACGCCCCTGAGATTAAGCGCTTTGCTAACAGGTTTTGTTTGCTGTTACATATCCAGAGGTAGGTTCTCCCAAAGCCAGCAAATAAACGCGTCTAAGCTGCCAGGTAGAGGCAAGTCATAGCTGGAGTTAGCTACCGAAACAGGTAGTATTCCAAAGTAAAAACTTTGTCATCTGTGGGAGACACTGTGATAGATAAAAATATTTAACTAGTGTTTCTTAACACTTCAGATGTGCTTTGCAAACGTTATCAGCTTATTGTGACAATAGTCCAGCCGTGCAGACAAATGATATTGTCTCTCTTTAACTGGCACGTTGCTTCACTTATGTTTTTTTCAAGGACATGCTCTAGTTCCTGTTTGTAATGGGGTAAACACAGAGGAGCTCTGATTTTCTAGAGATATTCTCAAGCCACTTTTATACAGCTCTCTCCCCTTCAGGCATTTCACTTCATTGCTAGACTGCATGTTCCTAGAATTACTCCCTGTATTACAGACCCATTGCTCACTTACAGCACAAGCCCTTTCTTGATATAACAGTAACATATCTTCACATTTTTGCACATCTTTTATTTTAAAAGCTATCAAACCATCTTGTGCACTGTTACAGCTAGCACAAAGGGATCACTTCTCCAATCAACCAAGCACAACCAACTTTGACATGAAGATGAACATCACCAACCAGCCCAAGACAGTGGTTCAGAGCTGGTAATAAAGAGCTGTGTGCTGCTCAGATTTCAACGGGGGGTTAACTAAGCAGAGTGTAATTACCCCAACCAGAGCTTAGACACTGGGGATAACGCACATTCACAGAAAAGTGCTTCAGGGTCTGAAGCAACCAAAGGCAGCCAAGACCTGTGCACAGCATTGTTCCTTATGGGTTTCCAAACCAGGCATTAAGCCAGCCTGCTCCTGCTTAGTCTGAGTTGTGTGAGTACATATTGCCTCACCCACAGTACTGTAAATTTTATCTCTTATCTCACTCAAGGACCTCCCTAGTCACAGTTCATTATAGAGGCTAGCAGCTGAGAGCAAATCCAGAGAGCAAAGATGTTTCATTCTTATTCTTTAAAGCCAGCCATCGATCCACTTTTAAAGTTCTGGTAAGTAAAAGCAGTCCCTTGCACTGCCACACGTGCAGCTTGTCTGGCTCCCTGGTACAAATAAACAGAGGGGGAGGAGGGATGGAAATTGGTTTAATAGCAGAATATGCCAATTTTTTGCTATTTCACAAGAGTTGAGCAGTCCCTTTTAGGCAACCTGACAGGTGTACAATGTTATGATAACCATCTGCCCTAACAAAAAATGCATCCTCACTTTTAAATTCTATACCTGTTAGTCACTCATGGCCAGTGAGATTTTAGAGAAAAACAACGTCTCCTGAATTTTAGTTTCCTGAGGTATTATGCTCTGAAAATTGTAATGAAGGTCATTGAAGCTTCTAATAAGGCAATACAGATTAACCTTAGGAGTATTGTAGATTTAATTTCACTCAATAAGTACATGCTGCAAGCGTATTTCTTCAGATTGATCTACTCACGGGCTGTACCCATCAACTGATTAAAGTTATATATAACACTGAAAAGATCAGATGTCTTGATTTTTTTTTGTTGTTCAGTTAAAGGAATAAATTAACTGCTTTGGGATAAATCCAAGTCTCATTTTACAATTCAATAAAAAAGAAGTACTTTTAGTTTATATAATACTTGTTCCACTACAGGTTCTTCTAGTGCAGAGGACATATTCCAACGATGTATTTAAGAACCTTTACAAGATTAAAAATGCAACATGCTGGTGAAATTAGACACTGAATTAGGAAGCTTATTAACTGCATAAATGTAATCAGCACCTTCTGAAGCCTGACACATAGAAAAAAAGAAATGAATTACAAAAGGGTGGCGTCAGTCTGTCTGAGTCAGCTGGACTGCTACAGAGCTAGTGACTGCTTCAGAAAACCTATACTACTCAGGTTTCTGCATGTTTCTTCTATATGTGTTTCCTGCAGACAGCAGCTCAATGGTTAAAGTAACAAAATAATCATCTAATGGGAGTGGGATAGTGGTGATGGTGGTGATGCTACTCACAGTAATATGAGTAGTCATTGCAGTTACAGAAGAAAGATAACAGGTTGTGAACTGAAAATGAAACCTGCCCAAAATTACAGTTCATGTTGCTGAAATAAATACATCCTTACAGTAAAACCAAGTAGACTCTTTAAGCATGTTTTCTATGTTTTCATAAAAATAAGTATTTTATCATAATGAAGGTGATTAGCATTTTATCATAACAAAGGTGTCTTTTACTTGAGGGCTTAAACCGTTTTCTATGTTTTCATAGAAAACATAGTGCTCAATAGTGACAGCCATGGAGGCAAGTTTAGTGTAGGATCAGGTCAGTTACCTGCATTCGCTAGTTCTCTGTGCTGGTGCATACTGTGTTAGCCCCCCATATACCCCGTGGGTGTTCAGATCATTTCCCCATAAGATGTGAGACAGAAACCATGTGTGCCATTGTTGTGAACTGCCAGGAAATCCCTTGCTCTAACTTAACTTTCCATGCAGCTCAAATGTCAAGTTTCCAGTTGACATTTTTCAGTTTTTAGCAAAGCTAGCTCAGCCACCTACACATGTATACACATTTTAAAGAATCAGAAGTCACAGATTTTTATTTTTAAGAAAACTTTAATATAAAATGCATGACTCACGTATCAGATGTGAAAAAGCTGTGCATTTGGCCTGATCATTTTCCAAAGGGGAAGGATTAGACCTTCAGATATTTCTAGTTTAGGCAAATTCATTCCACTATTCCACTACAGTGCCACTATCATTTACCTCACTAAATTTCAGCATGGACCACACCAGTATTGCATCTTTCCGTGGTGTGTGCTGTATATTGATATAGATCCAATTATAGAAGCCTTTGGTGATTAAAAGCATTTTATCATAATGAAGGTGTCTTTTACTCGAGGGCATAAACCATTCAGCAAGTAGTTCTATTTTAATTCCTTGAGCTTTTTTAATTTTCAGCTAATTAGCTAGAAATACACCACCTACAACATTCTCCTTTTCTCAGTTCGGAGGCTAAAATTTGCCTCTAGTAAGCATTGCTATGGGGCATTTGCTTGTTTATTTAAAATGAAGAAAAAAAAAAAAGCCTGCTAGAAGCTTGGTATAAAATTCATTTGCTCAGTAACTGCTATGCTGGGGTAATTAACAAAGCCTTTCAAAGCAAGTTGTGTGCTCATTCAAAAATATTAGGCAATTCAAATTGCCTGTTCTTCGGCTATTAAAAAGTTTCATTTTTTAAGAAGTATCTTAAAAAGAAAAAAGAAAAACAAAAAACAAAACAAGAACTCCACAACTTGACTTAAATACTTCAGTAAGTTAACTGGGAAGCTATTTAATGGGCTCCAGTCTCAAAGGAAGGCCAAAAGAGAACAGTAGTTGCCTTCTTTTTACTGAAGGCTAGTGTGTTATCTTACCCTAATTCTAAAATGTTCTTCAAATGGCAGCTACTATCATGTCAAGTGCTGCACTGCTGGAAAATGCCTCAGGATGTCCTGAAAATTGATTTTTTGAAAAAGGGGAATCCATTCTGTATTTAAAAGAATGGCGAAGCCTTCCAGACACAGGTGTGTCCAGGAAGGTTAAGAGTATCTCCTGTTCTTTTAATCCCCTTGTGCTAGCACTGGTGAGCATGGTATTTTCTATATTCTCATGTATCATTATATGATGCATGTACAATTGTGAGACAATTGTGTACAAAAGTGAGAGAGAGGCTGTGGTGTTTATCTGCCTAGCACGGTAAAACCACCACAACAATTTAGATCAAACATATCAGTTTTGTAGTCTCCATCCTTGGAGGTTTTCAACACAAGACTAAATAAAACCCTGAGCAACATGGCCTGATCCCATAGCCTTGTGCTGGAGGTTGGATTACAGGCCTCCTGTACTACCATCCTACTTGAGTGCAGTCTTCCTGGACAGACCATCTGAAAACCTGGAGGTCACAGTTTCACCAAATATTAGTTCTCTCACTCTGATGATTGCTAACCTACTCCTGAATCACAGAATCAATGAATGAGTGAATGAGGTCCTTACCAAGCATCAGAAGGTTGGTTTTCTATTGAAATGAGGTTTGTGAAAGATGGACATTCCTCTGGAAGCCTTCATCATTTTCATGAGAAAATTCCAAGAAAGAACTGTTTTTCCAGGGCTTTTAAACAGTGACTGTAAAAGCTATGTAACTTGATAATTTCTATTCTGCCTACTCCTAGAAAAAAGGGGGTGTTTATCTTTGTTCTCTGAAATAATGCTTGATTATGGTACCTCCTAGAGAATAATAGCTTATTGTTAGAGTGCCTAACTGGGAGACAGTCTCTTTGGTGTTTCAGTTACGGGTATTGTGGTGTTCACACAAAATTAATTGGGAATTTCATAACTGTTTGATTTTAATGCCTTTTTAAACATCTTAAAGGATGCATTCTATGTTTTGTTTTGTTTTAATCTTTTTTTTTATCATTTTCCTTTTTACTTATAGAATATTAACAAATAGTCTTTATCTTCACTATAAAATCTGTATTTCTTAGCTACAACTGATTGCTCTTAGACATTATACAGTTTTTAAAAATGTCATAGAGCAATTTTATTGTCTTTTATATAATTACTTAAAGTCAGAGAAGAAAAATCTGACTATTATGCGTTGGTCACTACACATCCCCTAAATGTGATACAAACAAAATACCCTTTCTCACAACAGCTGCCTTGATAGAAGAAAGTTCTGCACTGATTCAACATCTGTTGACAAGCTGTCTATATAAATCGACAGAGAAACAAACTGATACATGCAACTGAGTGTGCCTCCAAAGTGATTCACAATCTGTTGAAACAAGACACCATAACATTAAATATGTCATTCTAGTGTTAGTGTTATGGTTCCTCTTCCATCCTAAAATACCTGAAATAAAGAGCAGAAATATGGTGACATGACAATCTGGCAGCTGAAGCACAGATAAAGGACAATTGAATGAAATGAAACACTACACAGTTATATTTACCAGAGTCAGCACTGTATTACATGTTGAAAGTTTGCATTTCTTATTAGGACCAATGGATATATTTTGAACCCATTCTGACAGCCTGGATTCAAACACTGAGCAAACTATGACATTACAGTATTCATATATGTCAGGAAAAAAAATCACTGAGTAATTTTAGGGCAAAGGAGGGTGGAAAATAAAATAAAGACTAGGCAGATTGACATCCAGACACTGTATAGGAGAGAGATCAAAAGGAAACTACATTATTTATGTATGTATTTATTTATTTATTTTAATTTAATGTGATATTAGTCTGAAATGTTTGGTCATTGTGTAATGATTCATATGTGGCCAAGTGTCAGCACTGTACTATGCCTTTGCACCTCCTCAAGGTATTATTACAGAGGAAATTATCTAAGGAAAACTAAGGCAAATACACCATACTGGATGTAGGATGGATGCTAGTTAGCCTAAGATTTGGAAGCAATTTCGTTACTCATCACATGCTTCCCTTCAGCTAGAAGTTGGGATATATATAAAACAAAGAAAAAAAAAATGGTTTTGAGGGGGCATAACCAAGAGGGGCCTATTATTGCCTGAATTCTGCCAAAGAAATATTCTCACAGCTGGGTTTTTAGATGGAGATATTACACTGAAACAATGGTGATTGCTCTGGTGGGCCATCTTCTTTTAGCTATAAACTTTTAGACTAATTACTATGCTAATGTTGCTAGTTCTGTTGGCAATATTTGATGGAATTGACCATCATGTGGTGCTGAATAAAGCTGCATGTCTCATGCTATTATCCCTCCTCCTAGCAAGATCATTGTTTAGAATTATGTGTGCTCCTGGTTCTGTGAACACCCTCACATATTAAAACCTCAGGACTGGGAGACTGGACGGATAGGAGGGTCAACAGCATGCATGGACAATTAAACTCTGTATCTTCATAACAGTTTAATCAAGACTTCCATTACTTTATGCACTAAAAGGAACAGTAGCCAAGGAAAACTAAATATGCCTCTAATCTTGGAGTATTTGAAGCAGAGATTTGGAAAGAGCTGTTTCAGCTCAGACTGGGAACTAAGCTTGGAGCTATTCTGGAAGCATGAGTGATCGCAGAAAGTTTTCTAACCTAAGGGATTTCCATCCTGTCACACACACACAGCCATATTTCCTGCCTTCAGGCTCCACTATTGCAAAATGCTGCAGAAGAAAGTGCAAGTGAACACCACGGTGATGCCCCAGGAACATAAAGTCTTAGCAAATCTCACAGGTTTCCTGGTAATTTCCCTTGGCTCAGCTCAGTTCAATAAATCATGCTCTCCAGGATTTAGCTTATTTTCTCTCTACTAATTAGGTTCCTCAGAAAGGTTTTTCTTTATTTTTAGGAAACTTCTTGCAACCAAGTCTGAATTTTCCCCTTACTGATTTCATGCCCTTTTCTTCTTATTCTGTCCCCAAAAAGGACACAGAATAACTCCCTACCTTCTTTATGGTAACCTATTATATGGTGAAACATTGCTTCCTACTAAGGAAACTTTGAATTAAACTTTGAATTCTGCAATGAGTTTCTCTTATTCATGATTCCAGTGTAAGCAATGTTCTTTCTTTACCTCACTATTACCTATAGAACAAATGCGGTTTCATCAAAGACAGTTTAATGACCCACTCCCCTTGTCAGTTCTTCAGAATTTTGACTGCTGAACTTTTCCAGACAGTATCACAGTTTTCCATCTCGCCATCCTTGGAATTAAATTTAAGAATACATGATAATTAACTTGGGACAAATTATAACCTTCCACAAGTGCACTCATGCAGTGTTTCCTTTGCTACAGACTATTCCTTGTCTGGAAAGGGAAATATGATCTAATATCCCATTCATGAGAGAATC
Source organism: Anas acuta (assembly GCF_963932015.1). NCBI lineage: Eukaryota > Metazoa > Chordata > Aves > Anseriformes > Anatidae > Anas > Anas acuta. The sequence goes on along the minus strand of NC_088980.1, from coordinate 116,018,693 downwards.
TAAAACAATTTTAGCATTCATCTTCATATTGGAAAAATACCCATGTGCACAATTAAACACTTTCTAACTATCATTGGAACTATAGCATATTCTTGGGTGAATTTCCTAGTACACACCAGATCTGAAATGGAAAGGTTGTTTTTATTTATTTTAGCTTGGCTTTATTATTATTATTATTATTTTTATTTATTTATTTAAATGTGCTTGGGAGCTTTATTGATTTTGGAAATGGAAGAGCTTAAATGTTTTTGTTGTTTTGTAATTTTCAGGATTATCATAATTACTATGAGAAAACAGCTAAAGAATAAACAAAACAGGTTATTCTATGTGTTTTACAAATAAATGTTCTGCATCATAATTATCCCTTTAAAGCTAAATGCTTAGGTACAAAATATACTGTTTAGAAAAGCTTTACAACCATTGTGGCAACTATTTGACAGTACTTGTAGAACTAGAACACAGATACCATTATTTATTGTATTGTTTATAAACTGCAAAGTTCTTGGTCAGCAGAGATTGAAGATTTTTGACTTGCATGTTAGATGAGAAGAAACCACAAGAAATGTGGTCACTGTACACACTTAGGATCCTCAACTGAATATTTGGATCGGTATTGGCCACATTTTCCAACTACATCTATCTTAAACCTATTTTTGTTATATATATTAAGACCAACATGTTTGTCCACACACATACATGCTGTTGTATACTCTTTTGACTTATTTGTATTTGTTCATTTGTTTTGAATTTGGAGGACAACCCAAAAGAACTGAGATTACAACACCAATTTAAACATCCAGGAGTGAATTAAAGTATCAGGAATTTTTGTTTATTTTCTTTAATCTGTTTCACTGACATCAGATTCATGTTAGGTACTCACCTGTTGTTTGTATCAATGTAATAGGACTGACTGCCAAGCTGAGTGTTCAAAAACAAACAAATGGAAATAGTCAGGATTTTCATAATGTCAGCTGTTAAAAAAATAAATAAATAAAAAATCCCATATGATTGGTAGATCACTGAAAAAAATGAAAAAAAAAATATTAGGAAAGCCCATTGGTACCTTGTTAGAGAGTCCATGTACTACACAGAGCCAAATACATTCTGTTTTGTAGTTTGTATTTATTAATCTGATAGTCCACAGCTCCACAACATGGAACTTGGCTCCTATTGTGTCTGCAGCCTGAGCCACTCTAGAGTTTGCACCTGTGACTACTCCTCTCACAGCTTAGGACTTGTGGAAAATTACTGCCGCATTCTTTCTTCCGGGTGGGACAACTAGCCCGCTGCTAGCTGCCAGCTGTAAAACAACAGAGGATTCCCCCAAAACCATCACCAGGAACTAACAAGAGAGAACAGTTCAGACTCCCACTGAATCACCAGCCTCACTAGCACCAACTGCCAATTTGTGTGGGTGGTGGTGGTAAGGGGCAGATACTTTGTTAAAGGAATTAAGTGATTGTTAGTAAATGAGACGGGGCAGTTTGTCTTCAGATCATCTTTTCTTTCTGACTACCTGCAAACATACTTTTAGTATATGGTTTTTGAATACAAGGTAAGATATCTCCTATAGAAGGTTGGAGGTCTTGTCCCCAGCAAGCATATGTGCTGCGCAGCAATGCTATTCTGGGGTTGCAAGCTACAGATTAAGTTTCCTTTCTGCCACGCTACCAGCAAAATGGGGCCTCTCATTTAACTATATCAGATTGTGGTTTGCAATGGATGGATCAACTTCAAAAACATGTATGAAATTCACCTTATGACATAAACGTATCTTGTATTCAGCTCCTGCCTTCATTACAGGGCATTCTCTGGCAGCTGCCTGTAAAGATTACATTATATAAAAAAAGAGACCTCTAAGCTGTCAAAGAAGGCTGAATGCAATCTTTTACGAAGATGATGGTAGTATGAAACCTGGTCATTTTCAATAAATGAGTTACAACACCTTTCAGGTATTACACTTGCCCCTGAGCATCCTTTTTCATTTCTGCATTGTTACAATCACACTTTCTGCTTCAGTAAGGTCGTTGTTTTTTTCTTTCCTTCTTTCTTTCTTTTTTTTTTTTCTTTTTTCTTTTTTCTTTTTCCCAATCTTAATGTTAGAAAGCCAGAATTGCCACCATTACCTCTACCATCACCACCACCAAAAGATGGGATAATTTGACAGGAAAAGCTGCAACAACTACAGGCAATTTAATATATTGAAGTGTACAGATAAAATGAGTTCTCCATCCTTTTCATGTACAGTACCTCTGGGTGTATGGGTATTCAGGCAGGATTGTTTTCTGCTAGTCAACAGGCCAACAAAGACTGATGTTTCATAATGTGAAATTTTCCTCTAAATGAGATAGGTAATAAACCGTATTCCAGGAAAACCGATATGCACATTTGAATTTGAGATGTTAATCACATACCAGAGTGGGTCAACAAATTTCACATTTCTGATTTCCATTGTAAATCAGTGTAAATATTTGCAAGTATACAGCTACTGCAAAACATAGGGAACATATGTCATGGGAGAGTGAGATCCTCTTACCAACTAACAGCTGCTAATGGGCATTGGTAATGTACTTTGTTCTGGCATGTACAGGTTCTCCTGCATTAGTGTGAGCAACGCTCATGTTAATGCTGCCAAAAACTTTGGATTGAGAGTCGTGAAGGTATTGGTGGCTGTGGCTCACTCTCACCATCCCAGCCAACACCCTCATCCATATTCATAGAGGCTGAGTCACATTATTTCCACAGAGTCTCACAGCCACTGCTTTCTCCACTTCAGGCCTGTCTAGATCTTTATCTATTTCTTCCATGACTGTTTTTCAGGGAAAGTATAGTCCTGGTGATGCTATGATTATCTAGAAATACCCTTCAGCTGTTGTCAGTCCCTTGCTTGAGCAGCAAAAAACCTCTCTCTGAGGAACAGTACCTGATCAGGAAGCCAGAGTAAAGAATCTAGAGCCTCCTATTACACATTAGCTGACCCCAATCGAGTACTACATAGTTGGAGGAACTGCAAGGGAAAGGGTATTTTATTTGTAAATATCTAGGGGGCCAACCCCACATCTAGCCATGCTTGCATATATCTGCAGGGACTCAGCTGAAGCTGATGGGGCAGCTATAGGGTCACCATACTTAGCAGAGCCCTGCCTAAGAAACTGGTGTATGCTCAGGAGGATGGTGGTTCTATCAAAAGGCCAAGGCACACAAAAGCATTTCAGGAGCTTGAGGAAGAAAATTAGTGTGCGAACATGAAAACCTGAGGAAGGAATGAAGAAATTAATTATCAGACCAGGGGAAAAACAAAGAAGCATGCAGAAAAACAATTAGTAGTTTAAAATGCTCTTGAGTCCAGTAACCTTGGAGAATGCATTGAGCTAGTAACAGTGGTTGCTGTCACTTAAGGCAATTATTGGATATCATATAAACCTTTTTTTCAAACCAGGACAGAATTGTTTATGTTTTAGGAAGCAGCCATCAATAGCGAAATTAAATATTTGAATGAATGCAGGAACATGTTCTAATAAAACATGAAGGAAGTAATCAGGGAAGATTATCAGTCTTGTCAGCCTGATATTTAGCAGTGATAAAAAAAGAAAGTCTGGTGCCAATGTACCTTCCTTTTTGCAACCTGAGCCTATCTAGCATAATATTAAATGGCAGAGACTCATAAGGAGTTTAAGAGCTTCTCTGCAGGATGAAGCTGAAGACATGCACAAGTCTGAGATTCACACTAGATTATTAAAATGCTTTACTCTTAATGCCAAATCAGGGTATCCTGGGATCAGCAATATCTTCCCATGATTCCACAGACCAGCATCTAGTCACGCAGCTGACCTGAATTGGAGCCTGATGAGCTGCAAAGAAGTGATGGTCAATACTCTAGCCTAAAGAAAAGCAGGACTTAGACCAGCCCAGGACAGAAACACAAGGCCCACTTGTAACCCACTGCTTGTTTTCCCCTGTCCCTAGGGAGCAAATGAATGATGGCAGTCCCCAGCTACAAAATGTCTCACTTTGTCTTAGGATATCCCTGCTACAAATCCCCATGCAGGCAGCTGAAAAGGAGGTCACTGCTTGCAATTATAACCTTACACTGTACCCAGGATACAAGTAACACCCAGCAGTACAGTACAGCCTCTGCCTGTTACTATAGCTCAACAGATGGACTATCTGCTAAGCTCAGTTTGCAGGACTGAGAAATTGATATTTTGCTCTGTAACCAAGACTGCGTGCAGATGAACTGAGGATCACCTACAGATCACAGAAATAAAATCTATTATTTATAATTTTTTAGGTCACTCTCCTCTCTTTCTTGCTTTTTTTTTTTTTTTTTTTTTCCAGAAAGTTGTTTGCTTGCTTTTCTCTCATGCTCCAGAGCTGAATTTCAGCAACTCAAATTGGTGGGCCTTGCTAAGAAAGCCTCCTAAAATTATTAATGCACATCTTTACATCTTTGATGAGATGGTTAAGGATATGTAGCACAAATTTTTTCCATATGATTTTTTTTTTTCCTGTGTTTTTATTACCATTGTTAATACTCATCTTTGAAGAAGTGGCTCAAGGCAGGTAGTACAATATGCTTGCACATAATTTCACATTTTTTCTGCTGCTTTTAATGTGAATTTGTATTTAAAAAAAAAATGACAAAAATTTTGTGTCAGATCTGCACAGTGACATCTGGTTCTCAACTTGTTCTCCCTGAAATCTCAGAAGGCCATTTTAACAGTTTGGGAAGTTGCATACTTCGTACTTACATACTAATCTTTTTCTTTCAAAACACTGAAGTTTCTACCATGAGATGCTAACCATTTTAGGTACTCCACACCACTACGCCCATCATATCACCTTATGAAGTTTTAGTATAGACCAGGCTCCAAGTTCCTGAAATACCAACAGAACAAGTTTTGTGAGATGACTAAATCTTTGTATTTACTTTACTGATTAATATAAGTATTAGAGCAATCTGCCTGAGTGAATTTTCACTTTGCATGAAGAAATCTGTCTCTATCTCTGCATCTTTGTTTTAAACTGACATTTTCCCAAAATTGATCAGAACATAAAAATTGCTTATCATGAGCTAAATTTCCATGATTAATGTAAAAAACACAATTAAAGAGCTGTGTGTGCTGGGTAGAGACCCAAAGAGAGAGTGTGAATGAAAGATGTAATTAATTGATAATCTTAAAGGAATAAAACATGTTGCCTTCTAATTTTACAGAATGTAGCCATTACAATTTATGATTTCTGCCAAACTATATATTGATTTCTCTCTTTTAGGAATCAGCAGCTTTCCCTGCCGATTGAATTCTAATTACTCACTCCATAATTACATTGATTTTAACAGACTTCTGGACAATTTTGTACCAGGCTGGTTTCAAATTACATTTAATGAATCCATCATGACTATCGATATAAAAACTTCCATCCTACAGCATCTTGAAATAGATAAAAATTGTTTTTCATTTCTACTGCACAGGCTGTGCTTGCCCTCAGTTCATATTGCACTCACTCAGAGCAGCAGCTGGCCTTGGGCTCCACTTCATGGCATCTCTGTGGAGGACAGGCAGAAAAGTACAGTTGGTTTTGTTCATTTAAACCCCATGATGAGTATGTCTGTAGCCAGCTGTGATAAAATCCATTGCCCAAGTTAGTATTTTAAAATGAAAATTCAATCACTTCTGTGTATTACACCAAAGTCAAGAAAATCCTGCATCTGCCCTCTCCAAAATACATGTAATACATGCCAAGGATAGGCAAGTCATATTGGTGCTGGCTATGTAAACCACCAAAATGGAGCAAAATACCTCACCAACAAGCAGACAGTTCATTTCCAGTGATACTTTACACAGCTGTGATGCCCTATGTGAAAACCCAAGGCTGTTGTTGAGCCTCTCTGCCTGTTCCCAGGGTTGCTCTCACAAATATTTGTCTTCCTTTCTCCCTCATACAAACATATGCATTTGCATAAATCAATGCTGCAGCCTGACTAGCTTACAATTAGCTTTAGGGAACCCTGTTTGGCCTCATGGTCTTATTTCCATTTATTTTGGACAATGGCTTCCTACCCTTTTGAGTTATTGCTATATAAAGGAGCATTCAATATCCAGTCAGGCTGAAAGCTGCTGATTATGTTCATCAGCTTTAATAAGATATGTTATCAGGCCTTATTTTCTTGAATTACCTACAGATCAAAGATATGATCAATGGCAGCCTTTAAATATTTCCATGTCAATATTTTCAAAGATCTTTTCATTCAAAAGGGTTTACAAGTGTTTTAGAACATACAGGCCTTCTTTAGGCTTCATTTTCTTCCCTCTAAAGTTTGATATTTTGAGTGCAGCAGTTCTGGTGCTAAATTTGATTGAAGTGACAGGGTTTCTACAGGTCCAGGTCATATCTGATGCTTTTATTATTATGAGTATTTCTAAATTACTGGACACAGTAGTAGCCTGTTAAGGGACACATCTCTCCTGTGTTTCAAGCCCTTGTCAGGGTGAGACACAGGCATGGTCCTGTCCTCTCCCAACGCCATCATTTCCATGCAAGGGAACCAAGGGGTGCAGAACCCAGCTGTGATATGCTCCTACTGCTCTGTCCTTGAACCGTGATGCAAAGGCACATGGCCCACCCCAAGAAGGTACCTGTACCTTCTGCATTTAAAACCATCTGCTTAATACATATACCCATTCTGAAAGTGGCATGCAGAAGTTTTGCTGCAACAACAGGTTTTCTTTTCTAATGAGGAAATGAACAATGAGTTATCCTCCTTTATCTTTGCATTTCCAGAGAACAGTTTCAGTAGACAAGAAAGTTAGGTGATTTTAGATGTTGTTTTTTAAATTATAAAGCTTTCCATAGAGACAAATTTCCTTGCAGTCTCTGGCAAACCGTCTTGTGATTATTCTGCTGAGAGTAGTAAATGATCTAAATATATATACATCATCTTTTGAAGGAGAAATCAAATTAAAAGAGTTATTTAAACCTGAAAGCTGAGTGCTTTGTTCACTGTTAGGATAAACACATCAAGATAGGGTTTACTCTGCCTAAAAGAGAACAATCTGCATAAATAGATGAAATTTTATCAGACTATGAATAGAAGATTCAAACAGAAACTTGCTTTACTTGAGTTTCTACGTGAAAAAAAAATTACTGGACTATTTCTTTCCTCTTAAATTCTTTTTGTCTTTTTTTTTTTTTTTCTTTTTTTTAGATAATGGTGAAAATAGGATTCCTTCAAACTTCACATGCAATGAATTCAAGACAAGATAATATCATCATCCGTCTTCTTGATGAACCTCTCATCATCTTATCTTCAGTCTGAATCCACGAGAAAAACTGAACAAGCCATGCATATACACATCTCTTCATATAAAAATTACTGCTGAAGGTTAGAAATGTTTAAGGTCAAACTTCTAAGCTGCCATCTGGAGCCCATTTAACAATTGCCAAGAACATCTGCCACTGCCACACATCCCTAAGACAAAACTTAGACATTACCTTTTCTTCTAAGTAGAAAATCTTAGAGTCACATGAATCTGAGTCTCAGATTCTTTGCTGCCAGCCATCAGAACCCAGGGCAAATTTAGTGCAGGTTGTCAGCTACTGAAGGTGTTATTAGATAAAAATTGTTTGTAAAAACACACTGTGTTCACAGTCTAAAACCTCCTTCTCACAAATAATAGTGTCATTAACAGCTTTGCAAGACAAATCAAAATTGAGATGTGGGATGGGGGTTGTGGCGCATGATATTTCCTGATGGCTGACTGAAATGCAGTTGTGGAGTAGTCAAAGCAAACTTCCATTACTGCTGTTGTTGCCACCACTCTGCTGCGGCTGCAAAGAAAACTTCAGCTTTCAGATAGCTGAAGGCAATATTTTTCAAACGCTCTACAAGTGAAATATGAATATAGACACTTAAGAACTAAACAAAACGTCCTCAGAGGTAGGTATAATATTCTCTGAACTTTTATGACAAAAATGAAAGATATAAAAATCAGAGAAACACATGGCTTACAAGATCTAATTCCACAGAAAAAGCCCTGCATTTATATTCATATTTTAAGATATAGCAAATCCCATTAGTTATTAATTCCTTACTTTGGGGAAGACATTTAGAGTTTAAAAATACTTTAAGGTTGCTACTCTGTACTCATATGCATGAATTCCTAATAGCAAGAAGCAGATTATGTGGGATGAAGACCTCTATTACTAAATTACTAAATACAGGACATATGTTTATTTATTTATTTATTTATTTATCACGGCCTGGATGGAAATTATCCTCTCTAAATGATGGTCAAGGCATATAAAATATCTATTAGAATATGATGAAAATTTTAACTAGAAGATGTTTTACATGATTGCATCCTTAATTTAGTGATTTGATCAGACAGGGGAGATGCTTTCACACATGCTTACTATGTCATATTTCTGTAGTTTGGTAAATGTCAGGTATTAGGTTATTTTCTATCAGTGGAAAAGTAATACAATATACTATATATTTAGTGATTCATTTATACTACATAATAACCAATATGTGCAATTCAAGACAAATCATATGTCTATTAATAGGTATAATAAATGATTTGATTCCATTTACAGAACACTGAATCTGTGTTATAATGATGTCTAGATAGCAGAGAAAATTGAAATGATTGCTTTCATTCAATTGACAAGCTGTGAATGTGACTAAAAGCCCCACATTGATTATAGATCAATTTACCTTTGAAACTGAAAAACACGAATTAAGCTCCATGCCTTGTTCTTTAAGAGTGTTTTTAAACCACATTACATTTTGTATTTTAACAGATGGCAGAATTTAATCTTCATCTGAGGGACAGGAGTGATACAAGGTGATAGTTGTCTCATGGTGTGAAGAAGATTCATGAAGAGTATTATGTTTTGTTTTTCTTTATTATAGATAATCATATATATGCTAAAATATTATCACCAAATCATTTTTTAAAGAATCTTTGTGCCTGTATGGAAATGAAGATGAAGGTGCTTGTGGCCAACCCTCCAATCAAGCAACTATTTACTTTTCAAAATTCAGAGCATTGTTATCAAATCCATTTCATAAAAGCCATTGAATGTGATCTCACCAGGGCTTATCTTTCCAGTTCTGTTCAAGAATTGTAACCTATAGAGGAACCTGTTACTTTGAATGTGTTTTTACATTTTTTTCTTAAAGCCTAGAAATTGTTTACCTTCAGTGGGATCTATTTTTTGTTTTTCTGTTGAAATGCCTCTAGACTAAAAATCTGCTCCCAGCTGAAACAGAATTTATAAGCAGGCTGGCTATCATGATGTGCTCAGAAAACACTTCCTTGCTTGATCCAAATTAATTTAGACTGTCACTGAATTCTCAGACTGCTGAATCTTCCTGGAGTAACTTTTCTACATTATGAAAATTTAAAAAGACCTTCTGCTTTTGAGAATGAATCAACAGGTGGACAAAGTGATAGGTCTTCACAAAACACCTGCAGATTGAAAGCAAAATATCTCCAAGACTTTAATTACAGTAAAAGAACAGAGAATGTTGAGATTAATGGTAAACTACATTTATGAGATCCAATATTTAAAGGTTAGAAAGTTTCGGTTGATAGGCAATGTTTACAAGAGTTTATTGTACAACACTTATATTTTAAAGTAGAAAAGAGAAATCATGTTTTATGTTTATCATGGAGAAAAAGAACAAGTCTGAGCAAAAGCCTACATGGGAGTTGTGTATAAGAATTTGGTCACAGTCTTTTGAACAGAATTGGAGCTTTTTACACAGATTTAATTATTATTATTTTTTAATTATTAATATTAATTATTATTTTTTATTTTGTCAGTAATTCCATAACTAACAAAACTACAGGAATGGCTAAAGTTATGCCTTGTTTATTTGTTTGTAGTTAGCTAGTGTGTGTAGTTGCTGCACACATCTGCTCAGCTATGTTTGCTTGTGTTGTTGCAGACATAAAAAATAAATAAATAGTGACAATTTAGAGTATTAATGCATGTTCAATATCAGCCAGTGTCACAGGCTACTGCACAATACCTTCTTTGTTCCTTTGCAAAATGGGGATGAAAATACTGTTTACACTTATTTTATCTCAGTGCAGTATCATACTCCTTAATCATCTTACCAAGAAAGCACACTTAAGCATTGGAAGTCCTTGAGGAAAAAAAAAGGCAAAGAAAAAGCAAGGCAATGTGAAATTAAATTATATTGGAGGGTGGGGGAACTTTAAACCTGGGGCAAACTAGGATCAGTTGGATGATTTTTGAAAGAAAAACCTTGTGTGACTATTTTCCCTTTGTTTTTATTGGAGATACATATATTTTTTAATAACTGAAAGACTCACACTCAGCATCGAATCTTGCATGCTCCGTCATGGTTATAATGCTGATAATTCCATAAAAACAGCATTATGATATCTCAGTAGGAACACATCTTTTTATGCTTCACATCACATAGGAGGTACCCCCCCAACCAAGGGCCTGGTCTGGTCCTCTATTACCCCATGTCCTTTGGCTGCCTGACAGCCATGTAGAGCTGTTCAACAAGTGACAAAATCATCTTCCTTGTTCATTCTGCTTCTTGCCAGCCCAGATACAGTATCTGTTGCCACCAAGAGCAGATAGACATTTAGAGAAGGATGATGCAAATCAAGGAGGAGATGAAAGAATATGCTCCCAGCTGCTGAGAGCTAATGTTTCAGGGCATTCTCTAGGGAGAGTCTACAGGGGATATAACCCTGCTTGTGGGTGAGTTTCAGATGGTCTGGGGAAAGAGAGACTGGGAAAGAAAAGCATGGGGAAAGGATCAGGGAGTAATGGGCAAGGAGGGAAAGGTCAGAAGGAGACTGGAGGTTGCAAGAATTAGAGGGAAAATGGAAAATTAAGAGACAAAAAGTAGGCTAAAGTCTCTGAGAAAAGGAGTTGGGAGGGAGGGAAGAGAAAAGAAAGGAAGTACTGAAGGTTAGTTTGAAGAATTTGCTGACACTGTCAAAAAAAATGTAATATCAGGAATTCCCCAGAACTCCTCAACTCTACAAAAACGAGAAGACAGGCAATGGCTGAAAGAGCTGGTCTCACTTTAATTAAATGTTTATTTAAGTCTAACATATTTGAAAATTATGATTAGTTTCCCCCAGCAATGCCCTTAACTAAGCCCCTTTCATAAAGATCTTTGAAAAGCAGACAACTCATGAAAAATCCCAGTTGGCAACCTTTTTTTTTTTTTTTTTTCCTGAAAAAGAAGTTTACCGAAATCTTCAAAGGCCAGAATCTGGCATAGTTTTCTCCTGAGTAAAGTTAAGTCTGCAAGTTAAAGCCCTGCCAGGCAGCATGACATACTCCAGCTACCTGCAAGTTTGATCCCAGACCAGTAAGCAGCGGTAAGCATCAGTGATCAAACTTACTGCCCATCTGGTTAAAGATTTGACCAATCCAGCTGTTCTGTATAACCTATCCCTACTCATGGACAGGTGTCCAGCCATGGCACTACAGGGTACAGTCAATCAGTAGGCGATATCCCCACAGCAAGAACAAAATAAATGAGTTCACATAGAGTTTCATTCTGGAAGGGCTTCCGCTGCCCCTCAGTGTTAATGGAGATGTCCTGTATTAGCAGACAAGACAACATGCAGTAAACATATATCTGAGTAGGTTGTTGTCATTCCAATATGACATAGGTAAGACCTGGCTTAAATGATTATTTCTTGCACAAACAGACTTATTTTCTGCTGACTATGATCAGTTTTAATGTGCAAGAACAAATTTTGCAGAAGGAATGTTACATTCTTGCCACTGTTGAATTGAAATCCATGATATTATTTAGAGAAAAATAAGATTCATACCCTTGCTGTAACAGCTGTAAAATGACTAATTGTACAAAAACTCAACTGGACAACAAAAATTCTGCACATGCCTGAAGCTAGAAAACCATGGACGTGATGTTCTGAAAATCACACTCTAGGTATGTACAAGGTAAGACACTGTAATACTTGCATCACATGGTCTTTGTAATTTTGACATTGGATCAGACAGAAAAAACATCAACAGAACAACAACAACAACAAGACAATAATATTGAAGTAAAAATGTGTATGTAGTCATGTCTTCAGCAGATACACTGTGGAGCTGGCCGGGAATGTTTAAAGGGATTCATTTTAAAATAAAAAAATCAGTTTGTGAAAGAAAGCCCTCAACAATAGTGTATATACTGTTTCAATGTGGAAAGCATTTCTGGTCAGAATACATGTACAAACAATTATCCACTGTCTACAGCCCCTGCTGGCAGGGAGTAGGAAGACTTAAGTCCTCGCTGTACCTCATCTCATCAAGGGACCCAAGGCTCCAGCTCACAGAGGGGTGCCCAGACTCCTGGGCTATATTGTGAATCAGTTTGACAGGAACATTTAGACTGGGACAGTGCTTTCCTCCAGCTCCTCTGCTTTGTGCTTCCTTCTTGTCCTCCAATCCAGTCCAAACAAAGCCTGGTGATTATGGCACTTTTCTGGGATATGCAAGGGAATTTAATATGGGATGTCTCCCATGCTGTAGGCAGCTGATGAAAACCCAGAAGAGCCACCCTCTGTGAAGATGCCAGGTTAGAAGAAGCCTCAGGCTCTGTCACTCTCAATGGTTTCTAACAGTAGAGGAGTTCATAAGAGGAAATTGAGTTTTCCATTTCTGAAGAAAAATCAAATGACTTACTTCTGAGTCCAGGACCTAGACAGATACAAATAAAGCAAGTATAATTTTGTGATATCAATTTAATTGCATATTTCTTTCAAACTATATGACCACCTGGATGCAGTCATAACAATAACAACAGCAAATCAATGTTTGTGAGGAAATGCAGTTAAGTACTAAGATCTAATAATATGCTCTCTTGGAAGCAGCTGTAAAATTCTTTGTTTCCCTTTGCAAACAGAGTGTTAAGAATGCCAAGAACCAACAAGTGTCTAATATTATTCTTCCCCAGATGAAATGAAAGGATATTGATTTCTACCAAATAGATTCCCTAATATGTAAGCACATTATTCTAAGACATAGAAGAATCATATACTTTTATTTCTGTTCTCTCTTGAAAACACTTGAAGGAAATGTTTCATCAAAATAATAAATAAAACAAAGTGAAATAAAATAAAATAAAATAAAATAAAATAAAATAAAATAAAATAAAATAAAATAAAATAAAATAAAATAAAATAAAATAAAATAAAATAAAATAAAATAAAATAAAATAATAAAATAAAATAAAATGGTGTGTATGCTTTTTGGGAAAAGCTATCAAATACATAAAACATCTTTTCAGATAGTGGACATATATGTTCCTAATTTTACTTTATATTTACTTGAAGAAAAGGCATCTCTGAACACTAAAAGACATGGGTTTGCAAGGTTATGCCACTGCGATTACATCATGTGTAGTTGTGAAGCTACATTTCAAAAGCAGATTTCCTTCTTAACTCCTATAAAGTCTACAAAGGTGCTACCCATTCAAAACAGTGACCCCATTAATTTACACCAGCACAATTGCTATAGTAGAGATGGGGAATAAGGATTAATTGGGTATGATGAACCTCTTTTCACTACAGTGTTTTTGTAACTCATACCTATGGATTTCTCATTAAGTCAGTCAATCCTTTAATTTCCTTCAAAACTGAAACATTTTCAAAGATTCCAGAATTTTATTACCATTCTTCCAGTCATCTATTTGTCCCTGTTAATGGGATGAGAAGCAGAAATGCCCCAAATACCCCAGAAGGATGACACTGACATGTTTCCAGCCTATCTTGGTGCAGAAACTGTCAATCATAGAATCAAAGAACCATAGAATATCCTGAGTAGGAAGGGACCCACAAAGATCATTGAGTGCAGCTCCTGGTTCCTCACAGGACCACCCAAAAATCAGGCCATGTGTCTGAGAGCATTTTCTAAATATTTCTTGAACTCCAGCAGGCTCGGTGCCATGACCACTGCCCTGGGCAGTCTGCTACAGTGCCCAACCACCCTCTTGGTGCAGACCCTTTCCCTAACCCCCAGCCTGACCCTCCCTTGTCCCAGCTCCGTGCCATTCCCTCGGGTCCCAGGGTCCTGTCGCTGTCCCCAGAGAGCAGAGCTCAGCGCCTGCCCCTCTGCTCCCCTTGTGAGGGAGCTGCAGGCCACCATGAAGCCTCCCCTCAGGCTGCTCTGTATGGGCTGGACAGACCAAGGGACCTCAGCTTCTCTTCCCCTCCAGACCCTTCTCCATCTTTGGATGGTTTTATGTCCTTCTTATGTTGTGGTGCCCAAAACTACACAGAGGACTCAAGGTGAGGCCACATCAGCACAGAGAAGAGTGGGAAAATCCCTTTCCTTGAAGTGTTAACCCCCTCAGTGACATTCTGGAATATTTTTCCAAGTGCAGTCAACCATTTGAACCTTTGGACTACTCAGCGTCACTTGCCCATATGCTAAGCATGACAGGAAATCTATGACTGTATTTAGCTATTTCTATATACATAGACTGAGAGAAACTCTCAGGCTTAAACATTTTAAATTTTAGAAATACACTTTACTCCTCTGTTGTTGTATTGTTGTTGTATTTATTGTACATGTATTCTTTTCCTTTTCCTTTTCTTTTTTCTTCTCTTTTTCTTTTCCTTTTTCAAATTTCCTCAGTATGAAATGCTATCGTTCCTATTTAAGCGTTAGAACAGGCTGTTCTAACTCATCAGCTGAATACCCTTGTTCAAGAGGCTTGTCCACAGAGACTACTCTTTCATAAATATTTTCCATTTCCCAGCAGCTTTGCCTTGTCTCGAGCACATGCATAATGGAAAAGGAAAGGCCCAAGTTACCAACTGCTCAGTAAAAAAAAAAAAAAACAAAGAACATTTCTGTATCTGTCAGGGAGCTATACAAACACAAAACAAAACAAAACAAAAAACAGGTGTTATATTTATGGTTAACCAAGACAGCATAAGGAGAAGGCAGCTCTGAGATTAACAGAAAAAAAATGATCTGATTTGTGATGGCCACACTAAGTAGATAGGAAAAAAAAACATATAGTACAATTCATGTTAAATAAAAGCCTGCTTCTGCCTAATACTTTGGAGAATTTGTCCATGAGCACTTCATTATTAAACAACATTCCTGTGCTACAGCCAAGTTTAGAAAGGATTTATTTAACATGCCATTACGGCAATTAGCCCCAGGGAAAGTTCAGCTTGCATACCCAGCTTCTAAATATGTCTTAAATTTGTATTTATCAACCAAGTTTCCTCCCCCTTCCTGCTACTGAGTATAAACTTTCCCATTTTTCTTCACCTCACAGCCCCTTTGAAGCTTTCAAACTGAGCTCTTTTCTCAGCACCCAGAATGTCAGCGCCCTGTTCCATCTTTCCTCCTGTGTACACCAGCACATCAGTCCTCAGGAAGGTAGACCTGTCAGGCCCCGTGTGTCAATTTTGATCACTACTGCAGAAGTAAGTGGATGATGTTGCTGCAAGACAGGATATTTAAGAGACAGAAAGGAGACTGAGGACACTGAAGTTTAATTTCTAGCTCTGCTGTGACTTGAGGCAAGACATTCAGTCGTTACCTGTATTTCAACACTCTAAGTTTGCATGAGGATAATAATATTAGTTTTTCTCCACCGTGTTTATTCATTCCATATTAGGTGAACTATAACTTGCAATATTTATTTACAGGATACAACACATTTAGGGTGTAATCTTCCTTTAGGTCTCCAGACACAACTGTTCCTCAGAAGGCTCTCTGAACTCTATGACTTTGATCAGCTCCTCATGACAAAGAGTGACACACAGGAATTGAAATCTGGTGCCTGAAAAAAAAAAAGATTTTGAATTTGCAAAGACATCCATCATCGTAAAATATATATACATTTTTTTCTTCACGTTTTGACTGCATGTCAGAAGAATAAAGAAACACTTAAATATTGTGTGTTTACACTAATGCTGATGTGGCATCTATCACTATGCAGTAATCACCCGGAAAACGTTAGATAAGTTGAACCTCGAGTTGCTCATCTCCTGAAACCAAAACAAGGCTTCTATTGCCCATACCTCTGTCTGGAGCAGGCAACACAGAGCAGAAGCAGCATTGGTCTCTATCATTACAAGGAATTTTGAGCTTCTTTACTTCATTTTTATGGTTTTTTTTTTGTTTTGTTTTTTTTTGTTTGTTTGTTTTGTTTTTTTTTTTTTGTTTTTCGTTCCTAATGTCCAAGGCAGAACTCTCCAGGTTCCCTAGGGAACAGGAAAGGAAGAGGTTTTTTTACAGGTTTCACCTGAATGCAGCATGCATAACCAGCACCCATTGCAATAATCCCATTTCCACCTGCCATTGACTGGTATGCACGTTGCAGTGCATGTACAGTAGTTTTCACTGTATGCCCTGCACACTGTCTCCAAAATAGAGGGGACCAATTTCTGCTACCTTTTCAAAAGGATTCCCCACCACATTCAATTCACTGACAGACTTGGAAGCAAAATTAAAGTTGCCTAAGCAACAGTAAATCTACTGTTTTTTACCTTTTCAACTGAAGTTTTTTTTTTGTTTTTTTTTTTTTTTAACAATATTTGTTGAGTATACATTTTATAGTCATAACAAATTGTGAGTGTTGCTATACATATTAACAATGAAAAGCTTAGGGAATATCACTGCCTGAGTTAAAAGAGTAATATTGCTTTGGCTTTTGCAATATATATGAAAAATTAACCTTGTTTCACTGTACATACTCTTTCTGTTCACCATGCTGAACATATATTCATTATACACTAGCTCTGAACAAAGCACAGTGAAGTCACTCTACAGTGATACCAATGAAAGTTTTCTCTCAAACAGCAACAGGAGTGGCCAAACTGATTTGTTGGAGACAAAAAATAATAAAGCATCTAGTTTTATTTTCTACCACTTACGCTGTCTCTATCATAAAAATGAAGCCAAGTGAAACCAATAATATTTCTAGTAAATGACTCAATCTACAAAACCATAATTCCCTGAAGGGGAGTTTTAGGTTAGATGTTAGGAAGAACTTCTTTACCGAAAGGGTTGTTAGACATTGGAACAGGCTGCCCAGGGAAGTGGTGGAGTCACCATCCCTGGAAGTCTTTAAAAGACATTTAGATGTAGAGCTTAGGGATATGGTTTAGTGGGGACTGTTTGTGTTAGGTTAGAGGTTGGACTCGATGATCTTGAGGTCTCTTCCAACCTAGAAATTCTGTGATTCTGTGATTCTGTGTGAAAATTTCAACCACTGGACTTTTTTTTTTTTTTTTTTTTTTCCCCAATATTTTGACCCTTCTACTAAAATAGAATCATAGAATCATAGAATCATAGAATATCCTGAGTTGGAAGGGACCCTTAAGGATCATCAAGTCCAACTCTTGACACCGCACAGGTCTACCCAAAAGTTCAGACCATGTGACTAAGCGCACAGTCCAATCTCTTCTTAAATTCAGTCAGGCTCGGTGCAGTGACCACTTCCCTGGGGAGCCTGTTCCAGTGTGCAACCACTCTCTCTGTGAAGAACTTCCTCCTGATGTCAAGCCTAAACTTCCCCTGCCTCAGCTTAACCCCGTTCCCGCGGGTCCTGTCGCTGATGTTAAGGGAGAAAAGGTCTCCTGCCTCTCGACACCCCCTTACGAGGAAGTTGTAGACTGCGATGAGGTCTCCCCTCAGCCTCCTCTTCTCCAGGCTGAACAGGCCCAGTGCCCTCAGCCGTTCCTCGTACGTCTAATAGTCTCAATAAATTAAAATCTGAATATTTTCCAATCTATTTCTCAGTGTTATCTCATTAACATTACTTCTGAACTGTTCAGGATGAATGGCTGCAGCTAGAAAAAATAAGAGGAATTTCAAGGGCTCCATGAACACTACCCAATATACTGCTACAGTCTAAGATTAACTGACATCATCAGCTTGACCTCATACTTGCCTAAAGGAAAATGGTCATATAGCATTTGGTAAAGTTTATGAGATGCCAGTTCCTACTGTGGTGTATGCAGGTCTTTAATTTGTTTTAATTTATATTGGAAAGGCTCCTTTAGGTGTACTGTTTTGTTGCAAAAATGACTGAGAATCAAACTTCAAGCCGGTGATCTTTTTTTTTACTGTTCCACAGTAAACTTTGGAATGAAAGGAATGTGATACAGCACCAATGGGATGAATGGTCTTCATGGAGCAATCAAGAACAGAATAGTAATGGATTAGATAAGAGAAAATATATGCAATTGCTTGCAACTTTCTTAGTTGCATTGAGCTTAGTAGAAAACATGATTTAATTTCATTTTCATATTCTTTCTAATTTAATTGTATTAATTTTTAAAGAAAAGTTATTCTGTGCAAAACAGTTTGGAAGAAACAGAAATTCTGCTCCCTGGTTATAAATCTTAAAAGTCTATGCCACATCTGAAACACTTGTTTTAACAAATGTAATGAAGAAATACAGATAAAAAGTTATCCTGGAAAAATAAATTAACGCCATTTTTAAAACCCCAGCTAGCTTTGATCATGAGCAAACTTCTATGAAATTTTAGGAAACCACTCATATATTTTAGTGGTAAATGATGTCTGTTTATAAAGAAACAGCCACATCTGTTTTTCCCTCATCAAATTCCTGAAATTAACAGGGAATGGCACAGTGGCTGTGAGCATTTCAGTTTCTGGGGTAGAGAAAGAAGGGAATATTTCTCACTGATTTCTACTGACCCCCTGTGGTAAACTAAATTGCATGGCATTGCTGAAGGCTTTGGCATCTTCATTGAAGGGACAATGTCCACCATGGCCAGGAAAAGTCTTAGGAGTTGAATCTGACCATCTCAATGGGCATGACATCTGGGCTGTCCAGAGCCAGAAGATGGTCAACATTCAAAAGCTGCTTTTAGTCCATGAAAACATACCAGACTGTAAGCAACAGTATGCCCTTCTCAGTATACAACAAGGCTGTAAATCTCATAGGGATATCCTAATCCATAAACTGAAATTAAGTAATTTACTTCAGTCACCAAAACTATATGATGAAATTAGAGGTTAATCCATGTACTTTTCAGATTGCAGTGATGGGGAGTATAATTGTCTATACAAATGTCTTTCCAGACTAAGTTGAGCACTGAAGTGGACAATTATTCAAAGGAAGGTGCTGCCAGTGTATTGTAATTTAGTTTAGATTTCAGCCTGAAGAAAGACAAGACAAGTTATATGAGGGATGACTTCAGATATTTCAACTTTCAGCTTTTCTCAAATACGTATTAAGTCTGGCTATAAGACCAGAAATTAAAAAAAAAAAAGTCTACTGGAAAAAGGATTTATTAAAATTTATGCTCACTCTCAAGTACTTACAAATGCTTCATAAATTGCATATTCACTACACAAACGTTCCTTCGACTGGGAGCAAGCCAAGGTTTTCACTACTTCCATTTGTCCTAGAAGTAAAACCACTTGCAGAAGAAAAATGAGCTAATGAGAACACTAAAGAGTGTATAGCAAAACTTTTACACAGGGAAGTTGCATCTGGATCTCACAAAATTCATATACCTAGGAACTGTGCTTTGCAGATTTGATCAGCTGTCAAAACACAGAATGAATAGCTGAAATATAGTTATTGTTTATTGATGAGGGAAAAAATAAAAAAAAGCACATATAAACAGATCTAAATCTCATGTCATATCTCTCTAGCATTGGCAAAAATTAGAGTGCTGCTTCCTTATCTGACATGCCTTTGTTACAGTTGGTGGTTAGCTACATTAGCTTGTAATCTGTTCCTGATTATTTAACACACATGGAACTAATTCCATGGACCCATCAGTATTGCTGCCATTCTTTCCCTCTTTATGAAAAACTGAAAGAAATAGTTGGAACTAGGAATAAACCTTAAGTATGTTGGCTAAGCAGACAACGTACTACATACATAAACTCCCTTCTTATGTGTTTTTACTTGTTTCATATTCTTCCTGTAAAATTGCTTTAGCAATGTCCTTGAAAAATAAGGGGGAAAAATTTCCATTAATATTTTTGGTCTCAAAGAACAGACTAAAAAGACAATAAAAACAACCTTTGGTGAAAAAAAAAAAAAAAAAAAAAAAAAGATAGTTATAAAATTTGTTTGAGATCAATTAATGAAGCTTTCAAACTTTGAACAAAATAACTGAGCAGCAAATTTTGCAAAATCACCTAGTAAAAATATTTACTTTATATCTAAATGAATCTGACTCAAACCAAATCTCCCTGTCTCTCTGTAATAAGGAATGTACTTTTGAGAAATATCTTTCAGTTTAATTTTTGGACATGGAATAATACATGCCATAGCCATGACTGAAGGACCACACACAGCATATATCATGGAACTTTGACAACAGAAGAAATAAGGAAATTAGGTCCATTGGATTCTTCCCCTTAGTTGTAGCAGAAATATGATTACAAATCTGAGAAAATCATTCTGAGCAAAGTTTAATCAGTCTTGAGCCCTGAACAATTTCAGTTGTGACTTTTCCAATTTGGAGGAAATAAAAAGAAAAAAGAAAAAAAAAAAAGTTTCAGTTGGAATATTCCCAATAGTTCCATGTATTCAGCAAAACCAGCAAGCCATTGAAGAGGTATATGAGCCATAAGCCTGGGATGTAGTTTTTTTCTACTTAAGCCAGGCTTCAGAAACAATCAATAAATATATTTATTGAAATCATAAAATCTATGGTTATGATTTCTACGTTTTCATAAGTTTATTTTTAAAATATTGTTCTAATATGAGATTCATCATCACCTTTTCCTCTTTATGTATTTCATGTACCAATCCTACTTTAATATGCTTCTGGGCATTTTAGGGAGGGGTGAATTTTCTTTTCAGAACAGTTTAGATATCTGAACAGATGTAAAATTAGCCAACGTTGCAAATTGTAACCAGTTGTATACTGCAGACACACTCATCTCAACATTCTAATATGATATTTATCAGCTGTTAAATGAGAACAGAACCATCAACTTCGACTTAATCTAGGATAATGTAATGTTTACAGCTGAAGAATGACTGAATGCTTATACTTACAGAGGTGTTTTCTTTTAATGGCCACATTTTTCCAGTCCCATGGTACAACAGCAAGAAAAAATCTTTTTTTTTTTTTTTTTTTTTCCTCACATATGCTAAGTTATAGCAATGATTATTATGATTTTTATATCTATACAATAGTGCCTACAAAATATTTAATACCTAAGCAGCTGGTGCACTGTGGCTGGTGCTTACTAAAAGAATAAATGTTTTGTCTTGTGCTTCCCCCGTGTATTTGCATCCATCTGGTGTCTTGTGTCATTTTTGATTGAGGCCTAGAGGCAATACCACAAAACAAATAATGTTAATTTTGCTTTCATTACTGGGGGCCCAAGAACCCTAACTCCAGGCTGAGAGCACTTTGATACTTGGTGCTGCACAAAAACAATACAAAGAGATGCTTTTGCATAGACACAATTAAAAATCATGCATTAAGACAGGCAAAAGTTTGCATGATAAGTTTAAATTGGTATTCATTACAGGACAAATAATTTCATCAAGCATGCACTCTGAGTGAAAGCAGATTTACCAAGAAGGCAGAGGAAACAGTAGTTCCCCCTAATGAGCACTGTAAAGTGAAGCGTGTTCTCCAGGTCAAATGACAGGCAAGCATCTGTTTCACTTCCCAGCCACCCCGTTCTCACTGTGCCTGCAACCTTCCCTCTTCCCAGACAGGAGCTCACAGATTCCCATGCAGATATTACCAGGACCATGTCATGCTTGTGCTTAACCTCAGCCGTGCTGCATTGGCTATGCTTCCTCACTGCTGGGGGCAATCACTCTGCACAGCTCCAACGCAGGGCAGCGCAGCTGGCCTCCATAATTCCTTTTGAATACAGAGGAATTAATGTAAGGGTAGTTCTCATCTGGGCAATTCCAAACAGCTGTATTGGGGATGGGGATGGCTTCTGTTGGAGATAGCTTCTCATTTTCATAGACTACAGAGGGAAACTGCCTGACTTCCTCAGTCAGTTAATTCATATGCATTAAGTTGGCACCCCTAAAATCTTTAAATATTTCAAGACCATTATTGGGTCAAATCAAACCATAAGTTTTTAGGACTTGCCTGCTCATCCCTGGCATTACATGAATACCTGGATATGGTATTGCATTTACACACCCTTACCACCATGTACACTCACAGTTATCTATACAGTCATTCTATTCTTGTATAACTCATAAAAATGTATCAGCGAGAGTAGGGTGTCCTTCTGCAGGAAGAAAGGGTTTCTACTGGACATGGGATACCCAGCACAATTCAGCAACCTGAGACTGAGCCTCTTGAAACCTGAACTTTCTGAAAGCAAACACTCCTCCTTTCCTTTGAGACAAGAAAGAGATGGAGTTGCAGAAAGAGCAAGAACGAAAAGGACTGAGGAGCACAGCTGGTGCTCCAATTTGTTTGGATATCATACTTGGTCTGCATGAGAGATCCAGCGTTGCCCCTCCGCTTGGAAAATACCTTCTAAATCTTAGTCTTGCACACATTAACTATGAAAATCAAAAGAATGATTCAGGAAAAGATGAGCAGCATTTCATCCCAATGGAAGTATTCTAGGACAAGTCTGTTCCCAGTCTCATAGACTAGGAGTTCAATTTTCTCGAGAAACATCTTGGAGTTGTCTGTCTTTGCTGAGCGGATGGCTTCAGGGACAAAGAGCTGCATTCTGAACTGTATGAAGTAAATTGACCCTGACACCTTTGTCAGGACAAGTATTTCTCAAGAGGAAGACATGATCGCTTTCTCTTAGAACCGCATAAGAAATCAGTAAGGCCATATTTGACAACTAAAACAAATACAACTGTATTTGAGAACTTCAGTCAACTAACTCAGTATCACAGAAAATTTTTGGCATGCAATTGGAGCTAATGACCCATTTTCCATTTTCTTAAATTCCACATAAGGCATATTAAATATTCATGCCCTATCGGTTTGAGAGTGTATCTCTGAACTTAGACCATTTATCCTGGGAAGTAGAAAAGGGAGAAGGGGGAATTCCCTCATATATTCAGAAGATTTATTCAGTTTTGTATGATTGCAGGCCTGAGAACAATCTTTCCCCTCAGAAATCGCTGCAAGTCAGATGTAGCCAAGTGATCTAAAGTACTAAGCTAAAATGAGTAAGACAGACACAGCCCAGCATGGAAGTAATATGGGAGAAGCTGATCAAACATCTTTATCACCTCTATTCACTTCCTTCTAACACAGCATGAGGTCATGTAATGGACCTCACTTCTAACTAACTCTCATTACTGGGATAGGGTAATCTCTGTAAAGAGATTTTTTTTTCCTAGTTCTGTTTTTATTAAGATGGTGGTAGAGACATTGACTCCTGACCATTAGCATTACATTGATAGTAATTTAATGTATGGCAAAGACTCCTTGAGTCATTTATGGTTTCTCTATCTCTCTCTTTTTTTTTTTTTTTTTTACTAGTCTAAGTAAATGAATAAGTAAATGCTTGATTAGCCAGCGTAGCAGAGGTGCTCCTCTGAGCTCTTCTTCCATCACTTGAGTGAGCCAAAACCTGATGGTGAGGCCAGACCCTACACCCTGAGATTATTGTTATTGCTTCAATAGCATCCACCCTGATTAGAATCAGAACCCCAGTGTTCCAGGCACAGCATACAGTAAGACATATTTGCTGTCCCCCAGAGCCTTTAGCCTAATATGAATAACAAATGAAGCCAAAGGCTTCTGCCATTCATCAGGGAAACAGACTGAGTGGTTGTGCTCTTTGGATTTTGTGTGAGAAGTGTCTTCGACTGCCTGCATTGCTGGCCTTTGTCTGATCCCCGGAGCATGACTAAGAAAAGGGGAAAAAAGGTAGGAAGATGAAGGTAAAGTCAGTTACAAAGTTGTATATTTGATAGAAAGCTACATGGGGAGTAAAAACAAAATTATAACATGACAGGACACAAATGCAGTGGGAGTTGGGGAAAGATGAAAGAAGGAAGGAAATTGGATAACAATAGTGATCAGAAAGAATAAAGGCAAAGACAAATAATGACAAGCAAGAAAGAAAGAGGATTAGAGATGAATGATGAAAGCTATGGAAATAAGGATGGTAGCTGCTATCAGAATTACGGGAAGTTATTTTATTTAAGATGTCATTGTTAGGAGTCTGAAAATACCTTTTTTTTTTTTTTAAACATAGACAATCCTGAGAAGAGGAACATTTCAAGGCAAAAGATACTTAGGGGAAATGTGCAAAAGCAACTGAGAATATGTTTACATGGCACTTGCTGCTTCTGGAGTTAGTTCAGAATTGCCTAGATCAGTGTACTGGAAATAGTACAGCTTGTGTTAGCACAAACTTTCATACAACCTAAGCATTCCTGTTAAAAAATAGGGAATTATAAAATGCTATTTGAAAGTACTCTTAGGTGTTTTTGAAAATTTCATCTGAACAGAATCCACCGTCATGATTTGCTACTTTCCTTTCAATTATTTAATAACATCAATTTCTGCACAGGGAAAAAATCACACAACATTGTCAAGAATATTCACAAACTTCCTTATGAATAGTTGATGCAGGTAGAATAACATAGGTTTTGGAGTTTGTTTTACAGGCACAATTTTGGCTGATTCCCAGGAGTCCAAGCCTGAATGCATGCCAGGGTCTACAGCCAGTGCCAAGCCCTCGACCTGAGACATCTCTGTCTCTGTTTCTGCCCAGCCCATATATTAAGTGGACATCCAAAATGCTCTTGCTGGTATACTATACTTATTTTATGTAACATTGCATGTGTTGTTTAGGGCGCAAGCACTTGAAAGGCTGAATAGGTTTGGACTTGGAGAGGAAGGACACAAAAAGCCAAACATGTCATCGGGGCCTATGCAAGGGCAGGCACAGAGCAACCTCAGGGCAAAATCATGATAGAGCTGGTACGCTGGCTGGGCATGTGGCCCCCCCATGGCCAAGCCATTCTCAGCAGATCTCTGTCCAGAGGGTGATGGGTGCTTGACATTCTGGTATTATTCTGGGTCTACTTCCAGCTGCCATGCTTAACAACATCTGTGCAAGTTTTACAGTGCCCAGGTTCTATGGCTGCTAAAGAGAATTGCCAAAGTCACCACCAAAAAGGATTAACTAAGGAGGTATGAATCACAGTCGATGTACCAGCTGTACTAATTCAGAGAAGTCCCACCAAATGTTACTTTTATATCCTACTGCTGAGTTCAGTAAAAAACGCATTCCTTATAATAGCTCTTTGTTGTCCCTGGAGAAGGATCTTCCTTTACTTAATAGCAGTACATGTGTAGTTAATAGTTAGAGTTTATAAAGCTTGTAACACCTCTCTGTGCTTCCCTGAATGCTAAGGTACATTGAGTTTCTAAGTGGGACTGGAATACCACAGTACCTTGTAGTTAGGCTGGTCAAAGCAAGCTTAATTTCTCTAGGGCTTATTCTTCATAAGATTCCTCATCATTCAGGCTATTCAAGTGCCACTGATTTATTAGGAAATTCTGAAGGCCTGACTTATCCAAAAGTGGTGTTAGGGATTTGGTAAATCAGGGGTCTTATGGCTCAGGACAGCCATAAGTTTCTTTGACTAAAATGACACAGTAGCAGAGAGAATATCTACAGACTTTTTTCAGCCAAAGCTCTTGCCTAGATCAGCTTACAGGGTGAGGGATATCTTGCTGCAAAGATATCTATAAACAGTAACTATCAGAGTTGGGTGGAAAAAAGATAATTCCAGCTCGGGGAGGACTTCAATATTTGATGACCACTTTCATGCTAATTGGCAATGAAAGCTCAAAATGTTAAAGTTCAGCTAAG
Source organism: Anas acuta (assembly GCF_963932015.1). Lineage (NCBI taxonomy): Eukaryota > Metazoa > Chordata > Aves > Anseriformes > Anatidae > Anas > Anas acuta. The sequence continues at coordinate 115,992,866 of NC_088980.1, read as the reverse complement.
CTAGACTCCAAGCTCAGTTTAAAATACTGTGCAGATGCAAACTATTCCTGAAGCACCACAACTTCTGAAATACAAACCCTGCTGATTAATTAATCTTTCATGAGGAAGGTTTTCCCACCAGGAAGGAGAAGATTTCTGAAGCCAGGCTCTTTGAAGCATGGGGCAGGCAGCCTGGCACGCACAGCTGGTGGCCAGCAGTGAAGACTCTGCTGTCACAAAAGTTTCTGCTAGTGAACCTCAAGCCTCCTTAAGCTGGCTAGAGGATGACCCTGCTTCTGATGAAAGAAGCCTCTGTAAGCCATCATTATTCAGAAGGAGCCATCTAGAAACTGTGCTCCTTTCCATTCAGAATCCAAAACGGGTACAGAGAGTGCCATGTTTCATCAGCATAAATAATTAACTGCAGAAGGACATGCAATATTCATAGCTGAAAATCATTAAACAAAATAGGCTAGGAAAAAAAAAATCTTAAACATGAAGAAGTATTAATCATTTAGGCACAGATTCAGTTTAGCGCTTCTCTTTTGTTTAATTTAATTATTATTTTTTTTTAAATCTATTCAAGGGCAGATGTTGCTCCGCAAACCCACACAACTAATTCCCACATGTGAAGCAGTCAGCCTGAGGTTTAGCCTCTTGCAGTATTAATTAACATCATGAGGCATTGTTAATGTTAGTGGACAAAGTCAAAATGAAGAATTTTCTGTGCTTGGTGAAATAGGAATAAAAAATGGATCAAAAGAGCAGTGCTTTTCAAACAGCATTGTTTTCTCAGCTGTATTGTATGCTCACAAATATTTTAGATTATGAAAGGTGAAAGAAACTCTCTAGGTTTTCTGCATCTCCTGCACAACAGGAGTCTCTCAGAACAGAGGTGTTTAAAAGCAAAAGGACCCCAGCAGCTCCATTAGGATTTCCTCGCAGGAAGACAAGAAAGCGCTTCCATGTAAGAGACCAAATCATCTCAGCAAGCAGGGACTTCCACAGCTACACTGTTCCTCTCACTGAAGAGGTGATGTCAGGGCAAACCCTACAAGCTGGCATTGTTCAGCTCATAGCCTGGAGAATCATCACATACAAATTAGCTGTGTCACATCTCACTAAAGGTCTCATTGTCCTCCTGCCTTTCTGACATTCCTCCTCTCTTTCCCTTCCCCTCCACAGAAAACAGAACAGGCTCAGCCTGAAACTAGACTCTTTGTGAAATGGCTATGGTTTTGACATTTGGGAAGATAATCTGGAATTAAGAACAAAAATTGTGGAGATAGGCTGGTCAGAAAAATCTCCACTGGCTGAAGGTAAAACTAGTCACTACTCTGGGGTCTGTGACCTGCTACCCATCAGGAAGCTATACAGGACCTGAGCTTAAAAAAGAGTGTTTGTTTGTTTGTTGTTATTTATTTATTTATTTATTTATTTATTCTCTCTCTCTCTCTCTCTCTCTCTCTCTCTTTCTCTCTCTTTGTGGTTACTTTGGTTTCTGGAAGAACGCCAATGATCCATCATGCCATTTGTGCTGCACGACATTTGAAGCTGTTCTGAAATGTTGTGTTCGTATCACTCATCCCTGCAGTTCTGAGGAGCCCATGCAGAATGAAAAGACCCTGTACACCTGAGTTTTGAAGTGTAACCTTCTCGAGGATGAAGAGATTATTCTCTTAAAATACGATTGAATGCTGCATCCCTTTAAAGTACAGACATAAAGCACTTTTCAGCCATACTTACACCAGTGTGCTTCACATACATAGTCTGGAGCCACAGAGCTTGAACCTTGCAGAAGCCTCTTCGCAAGCCTGCTGATACAAGTAAAATGACTTAAAAATATTCTTTTGGGGTAGATGCTTGTTGCCCTGTGTATTGAATGTGGTCAAACATTTGTCAAGCATGCAATGAACCTAGGGGATCTTACAGTCCCTTTTCCTTTATCGCATGTATGCTTTAGAAAGCAGGTGTAAAATCTACACAGTGACAATTCTCCATCCACTTCCACCTCATGGTTATGTTTTATTTTTGTTTACAGGCACTTCAAAAGACTGGAGGGGACTGCACTGAAGCAAAATATGAGCTTATGCACTTGCAGGTCATATACAGTTCTTTCATGAAAGGTGCAATCATACAAAACACCTACAGTTCATATTTTTTTTCTAGCAAATTGTCTGTGACAATAAAGTGAGATATCTTTTTTCATTAGCTAGCCAAACATCATGCCCTGATGTTGAATATTTTATACTTCCATAAGGGAGTTACAGACACATATATGCTTTTCTGTTTCATCTGCAAGGTTATTCAATCTTTAAAAATAAACAAGAAAAATTTGATTATTGTAGGATGGTTTACTGTACTATGTTGGGACATAATCACTAAATTGTATGGAAAGGGTTTTTGTTCTCTTTCAAATGAAAATCATAATACAGAATACAGTCTTAATTATGCAGAGGCCACCAGTGTCTCCATGGCAATTCTCAGATGTGTAAGCAGGTAGTCAATGAAAATTTCTGGTGGAATAATTTTGCCATAACTTCATCATTTTCTTTCCCTGTTTATCCATTCCTTTGTCCGACTTCCTGCTCTGTGCTGCACTCTTACCCAAGCTGTGAGGTCTCCAGGGCATGCTGTGTGTGCACTGTGCCCAGTGTGATGTGCACTTAGCAGTATTCTTAGCTCTCATCTAGAATAAATAGGTCAGCTAGTATACTATGTACATGACAAGATGGTGACCACTGAAAACTCATTGTTGTTTTGCAGCTACAATGTGATTTCAGGGCAATATTCCTACTAGTAAGTGATATAAAATGTGAGAGAGAAATACTTTTCCTCAGTGGGAAAGAAGGGAATAAGAGGGACAGGGTGAAACTCTGAGTAGCAGCACATCTTGTAGGCACAGAACAAGTGGGCAGAAATAGATAGATCAAATCCATGTGTGCTAAGAACAAATCAATTAATCTGGCAAGAATCTGGCTCTCTGTTTCTTCTATCAAGATATGAGGACATAATTACATGAGCCACAGCACTTGCAAGGATGTTCAACCAAGTCATGAATTTATTAGGAAACAGGGCAAACACATTTGCATACTGAGTTCATATTTCTAGAGGAAGAAATCTACACTCTATGCCAAAAATAAGAATTTAAATGATCCAATAAAAATTGTGAAATGTTATGAATGATTTAATAACATCATCGGCATTAGCACAGATGGCTCACCATGTCAGTATATCATTCTGTCTTGTATAATAGGAATGATTGAGAAATGCCACACATCTCTATTACACAGTATTATCCTGGTTACCAGCAGTCTACCACTAAAAAAGTTCCAGTGCCAGAGCACGAAAATTATCAGCTACATTTCCCCTGCAGAACAGCCTTGTAGATTCATACAACCACTGAGTGGTTCAGAAGAGGACAGAAATGATTTTGGATCTTCTCTGGGAGTCATATATTCTACAAAATGAAACAAAGCAGTGTTTCCAACTGAGTGTTACTGTTTAAAAAAGATTTCTTCCTAAAGAGGTGAATTTTTTTTTTGACAAAATTCTCTGAAGCTACTAGGTTACATAGTAGCCTAACCCTAGAAAGTAAATAGTGTTTGGGTGCATTGCTACCTTCAGTGTGAGTGTAAGAAAAGTCCCTTTTTCTCTTTGAGGGAGACAGATTTTTCGAATGACGAGACATGTACTGAAATTTCTGTTATTTGCAATTGCTAGCAATTGATGAGATGAAAACCAATGCATATTTAAAAAGAAAAAGCAAAAAATGCTATGCTTAAATCCCTGGTTTGATTAAACATGCAGTCTTACAAAGCATCATTCCTTGTGATTTGGAGAATAGGTGGTAGAAGCAGGAATGGGGATTGATCACAGGTACAAAGTTATGAAGAACTGCCACAAAAATAAATATATGTTAAATTATATGCTTAAAGTTTGAATGACAGAAGTGTAGGTAAGCCACAAGACTCATTTAAAATCCACTATTTTCTTACAAGAGTTGTAGCAAAGATTTGGCATTCTCTGATAGGATACTAGTTGGTCTTAGCAGTAAGCACTTACTTTTTAGAAATTTAAATGTATCATAGTTGGCATATGGCAACTATGGCATCAGAAAATCTTTCCACAAAACCTGGGAGTAGGTGGATGACCTTCCTGTTTCAATCTGCATTCCAGATTGTCTAAACAAGCAAATAATTATTCTTATTTTAATATTTTATTCAACACTGCCTCTTCTGGTTTCATTAAAACAGTGAATTATCATAAAAAGCAACGGAACAAGAAGAAAACTCCGACTTTGTTTTTCTTGACAAAACTGTCATTGACTTCAAGAGGAAAGAGATCCGATCTTTTTCTGCAGTGCTAATCTAAATCCCCGCAAAACAGATGTATTTAAATTTTGCACTAGGACACATCTAGCACTATCAAGCCTCCTTTGAAACAGCAATATTTCAACTGCTATTACTCTGAGCAATGGCAATTACAGGCTTGCTTCTGACATCTGTGTATGTTTCAAGGCTGAACTAAAGTGGATCTTGGTAAAACACTATTCGTGGCACCAGGGTTACCTTGCATATGACAGCTACCATCTCCACTTTCATCTCCCCCTGAGAGCATCCTCTTTGATGGCTTTCAGCAGAATGAGTGATCCCAACACCTTTCCACATAGACTGCACAGCGAACCCCAGAGCAGGGAACCAGAGGGAAAAATTGCTTTCTCTAAGTGTTTCTTTCTGTCAGAGATCACGGCTGGAAATATTTTAGAGAGTATGTCAGGAGAAGCCACTTCCATCCCAAAAGCACTGTTGCTTGGCAGGGACTTAGGACTGGTTTGACAAGTGTAGGTAAGACACAGTATTGTACATTGTTGTAGTTAGGAAGCTAACAGTTAGAAGAAGTAACATGATGTGGTTTAAAGGCAGTATTTGACCTACTTTCAAAGGCAGCAAATGTCTTTTAGCATATGAGGTCTTTGGAAGTTGGGCAGCTTTTATCTTCGTGTCATGGATGGCGGTGGATGTGTTGTCTCCACCCAACAAATGTAAAAAGCAGCAACAGTCTATTGAAGAATTCTCCCTGAAATCTAATGAACCGTTATTTATCACTGTTTATAAGTGCCCTTACTGTATATCTGCCGTGCTGTCATGGAAACAGCCTTTCAGACAGCCAATTAAGTACAAATTAAAGTGATGCTGTCAAGATAAGCATATGTTAGAAATGAATTTCTTACCTGTTCCCACCAAAAAAAAAAAAAAAAAAAAAAAAAAAATCCCTCAAATACCTTTAATTCATAAAAATCTTATTTGTAATCATCTTTTTGGAAAAATAAAGACAGAAGATCTGCTATAAATACACAATCCAAGAAAAAACTGTGAAGTTTATGCCTTCATACGACCTGTATATAATGGATTGTGAGTGACTATAAGTGCATTTAATGGAATTACTTTGTGTTACTTTGCTTTGAATGCTTCCTAGACCTCACATATGAGCGGTAGATTATACCTAGGGCTGGATGCTAGCTATTTTCTTTTATGACAAAAAGGCATAGTAGTGTCTGCATTATGCCATCCCAGTCCTACCATTTGTCCAAAATAGTCAGAAGACTTGTCAGCAGCTTCTCCATGGGTGTGGTTTCATAGCAGCTTTGAGGTGTTATGCCTTCCTCTCTCTTCACATGCCTTTTCCAGCTGCACCCCTGTGCACTCCCTTGCACTGACATAGATATGTATTTCATCTCCCAGTGACATGAAAGAGAAACATGAGAAGCAAACCTGGTCAGATGAGTACCAACACCAGTACATAACAAATGGGGAGAATAGGTTTCCTGGAACAGCATCCTCAACATAGGATGTGGCCCCACAAGATAAGAGCAAGGACAAGAAGTACTCCCAGATCAAGTCTCACGCAGTTTAATCTTTCTCAACTGTTTAACTCTTAAAAAAAAAAAAAAAAGTTACCCCCTTCACCAGAAAATTGTTCTGTTCCATAACCTTCAGTGTAGTTCCTTAAGAGATGCAGTCTTCCCTGCCACATCTCCAGTGTGTCCTCTCTTGGCATTGAAGTATATTCTTTCCATTATCCACATGGAAGCATTCAGAAGTGCAGTGCTGGAGTCAAGCTGTGCACACTTTCCTATCCTAGGGGATTGTCTGCTAGCACTTCGTGGTCCTATTAGAGCTTCTTGTTGCTGCCTTAGCAGTGCAAAAAGCTATGTTGCACAAGGGAATCTAGCCAACAGACCTGTACAAAAATGTTGTTCACATAAAGACAATGCAAAAGCCATCCCCAAAGTCACTGGAGTCAGACTCTAAAGTTACATAGAAAATAATAAAAATAAGAAAAACATCAAATCCTGTAAACTCTTTCTGTAATATTCTTACTTCAGGTGAAGAAGGTGAAACAGTAAATCAGTGTTAATATGCATGAAGACCTGGAGTGTGCAGCATCTTTCTCCAATGATATATGGTCAAGAAAACAGTTAATGAAAGTAATTATTTATAGCAAGCATAAAAGCATTGCTAGTTAGAACACAATAGGTGTCATCATCAATTTAACAAAAGCTTTTGAGAGTGATGCCAAGTTGGTGGTGCCTTACTGTGACTGGCTTGAACTGTGGAGAACTGCAGTTTTGTTTCAGATATCTGAAAACTCAGAGATTCAGAAAATTAACAGAGTAACAGCAGTAATCAAAACGAGGGAACCCTACAAAAATATAATGACCATAGACCTGTCAGCATCTTTTTCCTTTCTGCTCCTGTTGATCCCAAAGAAGAGCATACTGAATAAGGATCCATTATGGCTATTAAGCACAAAACAAAACTAGTGAAAATTTCTACCTATTCTAATTCTCTCACCTGGAAGTACCTAACATAATCAAGAAGATATCTCTGGAAATACAGTCATTCGAAAAGTAACACTTTTTAAAATATCACTTGATTTTATGACCAACATTTATGGATGCATTTTGGTTTTGCTTATGGTATTGCTGAAATTCAACGCCCATAATAGCCATGTCAGGTGCTCTCACCCATTCAGCACAAACAATGTTGGCTTACTTATGTATCCATACTATACATTAATTCCTGCACTGGCTTGTTTTCCTCCACATGTGAACGAGTAATATTCCGGAATATACTTTACTTATGTCCTTTCAATTTCAAGTACACACTTCCATTAAACGTGCCTTAACTCATGATAAGCAGTTTTCCAGCAGCAATCTAAACTAAAATATTACACTGACGCAGCAACACTGTGTTACTTCAGGAACAGATGCTATCTCCCTGAAACAAGGTTTTTCTCAGGTCCCCGTGTATGTTTTAGGATCATCGTAGTCATTTCATGTTGTGACCCATGACGTTCTTCAAATGACCTCCACCGATGATCCCCACCTTCAGAAGCTCCAGACATCTATGCCACTCTTTTATCAAACAACACAGATGCTGAATTTATTCCAAAAGGTAATACAAGAAGTCTCTAGTGACTTTATATGACTTTCAAAGCACTAAACATATTAGGCTTAGTTAATGTAAGACACCAGATCTACAGCTTGCCTCTGATTCAGAAACGCTTTGCATCTCTGAAACCTTGAAGTAATCTAATCATATATGGATGTGTTCAAGTCTGCAGGAGCCACAACAGCCTTAAACTTTGGTCTGGATCCTTCATAATGCACCAGCCTGTGAGCTTGTCCATTTTGCTACTTTTACAGTAACTTTTTCACTCAACCTAATTTTGCTACTAATTTTGCTACTTTTTTTTTTTTTTTCTTGAATTTGGTAAATATCTAAAGGGATAGAAATGTCAAACATCTGCATATAGTTCAAGTAGATATTCTATTTCTACCAGCAACATTACAGTATTTTTATATTAATCATGTCTTGAGATAGTTGCAGTGATGATTAGTTATTCATATGCTAACTTCTTTAACTGTTGCACAACATTAAGCATACATCCGTTTTTATACAGTTTATGATCTCACAACCCATTTTATCCTTATTTTTAGAAAAAAGAATTTTAAAAAATCAAACATTTAAAAAAAAAAAAATGCAAGAGCTGCTTGACTGCCAGGGTTACTTGTAGGAACATTGAATTCATCAACTTACAACTGTTGTTGCTATGTGATATCGAATGCCCTTGGAATATTCTTTCCCCTTCCCTTGAATCTGGGCAGTGTGTCACCAGCTTTGAGCTCCTTGATGTGCTAGAATTTTATTTCAGAATTTATTGTAATCCTGTTTGCAGAGACTGTCTTTTCTTCCTTGTTAAAATTAAGCTACAGTGCATCATCTCTTATATCCTTCCCCCTGCAATTAGTTTAAATACCTGTACACAGAGAGGGTATCAGTTACCAGATTGCATTTCGGTGTATGCACAATAGTACAAAGTCAAAATATTCTGCCGGTTTATTAGCTAGCAAAGTGCAGACAAGAACGAAGGATGCAAACAGAGAGGAACACAAGGCTGCCATCACCTTGCAAGCACCCCTTCAAAGCTGCTTGTTCACTCTCTGGGGTCATTGATTCCCAAACACTTTCTCTGCTCGAGCAGATGGGGTGGGATACATTTTGGGGTGGACCAGGGGAGCAGGGATGCTGTCCGGACCCGCTGTCCCCTGCTCCTTGTCCCCATGTCCCGAGGGCCGGAGGTGACCCAGCAGCAGCAACCTCGCTACCTGCCGCCCTCAGCTCTGCAAGGAAACCCGCCGGGCTTGCTGGCATTTTCATGTGCTTTTTGTGTTTGTTTTATTTTTAAACGCTAGGTGTCACTAGCATCCTCCTAACGCAGACTGCTGAAAGTCGCTCCCCTCCGCTTGTTCGGTCCAGTGCCCAAACGCAGCAGGCTCTTATCAGTGCCTTCAGGAGCCCAGCAAATCCTGCTCAGCTCAGGGATGAAGGTGTCTGCAAAGCACACGCAACACAGGGTGGGTGCCTGAAACATGTATGTGCATGGGAAATAGCAGTAGCAAGTATGTTCACAAGTGCAACTTGCTCTGCTTTTGTGCATTGTCAGGCAGCCTCATGGCTACAGAAAGGAAATCTTACATACCCAGTGAGAAAGGATTAATCACCCCTCTTATCACACCACTAGGCAAAAGGCTACTGTGCATGGTCTTGTCCCTTCTCTGAAGGAGAATAGCTGTCCGGCACAGTGATCATGTCATCCCTGCTTATGTGTACTATGGAAAGCACAAAGACGAGCTTTGCAGTGTGTGAAACAAGGACGAGCCATAAACGGGAGTGAAATTTTAGCTCTAGTATAATCAAATTCAAATATTGCCAGAGGTTTAAAAAAAAAAAAAAAACGATCGTGATCATGAAACAAGCGCTGAATAAATGATCTGGAATATTTTTCTACCCTTTGGGTACATTTTAACAAGTTCTTTGTACCGAGGTTTATGTAACATGCTCCAGTGTCATTATACAACCTCAACTTCTACACAGGCTTTTTCCCTTCTCTTCAGCAAGTCTGTGGCTGGTAAGAGCAGCGAGGAGTCCTGGCACAAGTAAGGGAAACACAAGAGATGCTCAATGGTGCACTAGAAAGTACCTTTCAGTTTTGATGATAGCTTTTGGAAGGAATTAAGGCATCCTCTTCTCAGGACCTATTGCCAGATACTGGAAAATGTGCAGGGTGAAATGCAGACTGGCATCAGGCAGCACAGTAGCTGTCCCTCAGCCCAGAAGTCAAGGAGAACTGGAAGTGGCCTGACATGGAAGTGGCCTGTGTGTCTAAAAACTGGCAAGACCTTTCCCTGACTGTTTTGTTGTTGTTGTTGTTGTTGCCGTTTGGTTTGGGGTGTGTGTGTGAGAGAGAGAGAGTGACCAGGTAGCTGGAGATTTGCCCTCAGTTTTTAATAACATTCAAATGGCACACAGATGTTTGAGATGCAGTCTGACCTGTAGTATATGTGCTGGGTATCATATACTGTGCTAAGGATAGTCTCATTTAATGGCTTCAGAAAGTCTGAAGAGCAATTAGAAATGCTAAGTTAGCACTAAGGTGCTATTTATGCCTACACAGGGCTAATCACGTCCAGCTTCTACTCCAGACACATCCAGTGTCCATCTTCACAAGTTATGTCTACCTAGGCAGGAAGCCCAGTGGCTCATCTCCATCCTCACGCAAGACATCCAATGGAGGTTTCCTGCTCATTCCAATTTTGGGCATGCAGTAAATACATAATTTTCACTTCATCTTTTAAAGCATCATCCACTCCTGTGCCTTAAGGAACACATAAAGAACCTTATGAAGAATCAGCCACGTTAAGCCAAATGACAATGATTAAAAACCTCAAAAATTGCTTCCTTCCAAAAATAAAGATACACCCAAGTCCAATTTTCCCTCCATCCCCACCTCCCTCTCCATGCTTCAAAATGCTGACTAAGGAACTGTGTTTCATTTTGTGCTCTAAAGACCCAGCACCTCTGGCCCCAATCTAAAAGCTTGTTACCCAGGGACCAGCAGTCTATCTGTGCTGCAGGCTTGGGGCTGTCAGTAAAAACATAAAGGCAGAGACCAATCTGTCTCATTCTGGCTAGGCATGAAATGAAAATGAGTAGAAAACAAATGATGTTGTTTGAGATAAAACTATCCAAGGATGAAATCTGTAATAAGTCCTGTATTTCTGAATTCTTCACTCTTTCTTTATGTTTTCATTGTGAATAAAGTTACCATATCAAATTTTGAGTTCATTTACAAAGAAATCAAACAAGTAAAATTGTTAAAATATATTATAAATTTATATAAAGGATTATTATATACATATTTTTTTCAAATTCTATCAGTTTTGTACATTCAAATGTGTTCCATTTAGAAGGCAAACTAAGCTTTGTTTTTCTCCCAGAATTAGCCCAGCTTTTTAATCAAAGGAAGTGCACTGATATTCAAAATTTTGCCAATCTCTTTGTTCCCCCTTCCTAATGTAGAGATTTTCTCTAACGACTTTTTCAGACTGCCAAGCACTGATACAGCAAGCAAAATGATACATTTGAAAATCTAATGTAGCTTTTAAGGATGATAATGCTCATGTGTGCATACTTCAGAAAATCATTTGTTTACTTGTCTTGAAGAGCTTATCTGGTCCTCACGGCACTGTGCCACACACACTCAGCAACACTGATGTCCTTCTGTCTTACACAAGAAAGAGATATTAGCTTAAATTTGTGGAGAGAAAATTTCCATTTAAACCCCAATGGCAAGGAACTTTCAAAGTACAAATATCTTTCACAATCCCACCTCCCCACATTGCCTTAAATTTGTTTCAACAACTTTCAGATGTCCTTTCAGTAGTGACAAAATCAGAAGAATACTGTCAGCACTGTATTTATATTAACTACAGTAGGCATGTAGTTATTTTTGTCCTAAATATTTCAATATTTTAAGTCTCAACTGAAGTGTTGATTCACCAGTGATGCACATTGCATAAAGTTTATATTGCATATAAACTTCATCTACTTACTCAGAAGTTTAATAAGAAAAATTATGAAACAATTAAACATTATGTTGTTATATTTTAACATTACTCATGAAATGTATACATTACATTACTCTTTTAATAACATTTCTTAATAATAATTTTTCATCAAAAATTTTTCATTAATTCTTCAGCAGTGAAACATGCCCCAGATGTGTAATTCATGTAGTACCTAATCTAAGTAAGTGAATAAACAGTTGCTAGTTTGGTATTGGACAGCTTCAACTGTGCATTGGATAGCAATAATAGCAATAGTAGCAATTCAGGTTGTGTTGAGGAATCCACACTAAGTTCTGCTGCTTAGAGGAAAAGGGTGTGTGTGTTAAACTTCCAAGCCTGTCAAGCCATTTATTCAGGATTTCTTTCCACACCTTAGGGCTATGCTGGTTCTCTGAAAGACATTACAGCCTCTTTTGTCCTTCCCATCACCTTCTGCATAGTCTGCCCAATAAATCTTTTAGCCTTCGCGCTTACAAATAGCTTAGATGATTTAGCTTCTGTGCCACGCAAACTACTAGAACACAGGCTTCTATTATTTCCAGTTATCAAACTACAAACCTTAATTCATCCTTCCTCACAGCCTGGGTTATTAGCACACCCGTCTTTGTGGTGCACCAGCCTGTGTGCTTAGCACACCTGTCTGCTTCAAATCTGCCAATATTCTACAGACCAAAACCCTCTTGACTATGCCTATTAATGCCTTTCAGCACAAGAATATAATTCAAAATATACTTTGGCTGAGATTTTGGGGGGAGGGTGAGGAAGGCACTAAAAATATGTTTAGGATGACCATTTTCACAAGGAAAGTCCAGGTCTTGGAAAGCGAGTTGCAGGGTTGCAGTGCAATAGGATCTGGAGCCTATTTCTATGACTGCTCATTCAAATCTTCAAAAAAAAAAAAAAAAAAAAAAAGGGAGAGGCTGGCAGCATTTTCCATTTGTCTTGTATTCCAGCTCCTAGTATGGACACAAACAGTATTTTGCTTGGGTGTAAAGCCTTGTGCTTTAAACCCACCCTCCTTTTTCAGTCCCTCTCAGGACTTCATCATAGATGAACTTCCCTGTTCATTAAACATGGCAAAAAGTTGCTCATCTCAAGAGAGTAAGGTGATCATGTTGGCTGTCAGCCTACAATGTTTTAGTTTAGGAATGATTTAATGAAAATGATAAAGAGTTTCCTGTCCCTTTATTCTTCAGAACAGCTAAAAATTAACATTTTTAAGAGCAAGTTAACTATTTCATTGCTTTTTAAAGCCAGATATATTGATTGCATAATTTTCTATTTGAATCTCCTTGGTAAAGTTCTTTTTACAAAGAAACATTATATCACAGAAATATTGGCTGAAGTGAATCCAAGCTCAATATGCAACACAGGGCCCAAGTAAGAGGATAAATCTTTTGGGGCTATCATCTTTTGTTCTCACATTTCACTGAAATACGTTACCCACTGTGAGGGAGGAAAAGCCTCAAGGGCTCTTGGTATTTCTCAACTGTGAATTTCCAGATACTTGCTATATTTATAGCTACATTATCAGTCTTCATCAGGATGCAGTAAATACCTTTGCAGAGGTCAGTATCTTGGATTTAGTTCAATTGTTATTTTCAGTGGTGATAGAAACTTACCTTAAATCACTCCTGTCATGTACTTGAGACACTCAGCTTGTTCCAGCATCTTGCTCTCCCTCTCAAACAAAGGACAGATCCCCTGCCTGGAACTACTGAGAATAAGAAACCCTGTCCTGCTGTCCTGCTAGCTCTCTTTTTGGGCTTCTTGTTCCCTGCACTATTCTGATCCTTCAGGGACCACAGATAATCCAGTAATTTCTCTTTATCATCTCCTTATGGCTTCCAGTGGCTCTGTCTCCAATATTATATACTTCTTTTATTTCATTTCACTTCATTTTATGACTCCATCCTCTGCATCACATGACCAGCACCCCTGAATCCCTTTTCTTTTTGGCTCCCCCTTCCTGTTTCTGTATTATCATCTTTTCCACTTCACTGTCCTCAGCTCTAAAGATACTGCCAAAGGCCATTTCCAAAAGACCTTGAAATAATAGAAAGAAATACACATCTCTGGAAATCCATCCCCTCCCATGTACATCTGCAGTCTTATATTCAAGCAAAACCATTGGTTTCTCATGGCTCAGTCTACCTCAGGCTTTAAACTGAGCACCTTAGCACCCAGCTGTGCAAGATTTCTGTAGCGCCCAGGTTTTCAGACTCTGTATTGCCCAGATTCCTGTCATTTGCTTCTGACTGAAAACTAATGCTGCCTACAAGGACTTTTCCCTGATCTTTTCATGCCTACGCCTTCTACCCACCTCCACATGCTTCACTCCTGTATTTGACACAGACCTCTAATTAGCCTAATTAAATCAGATCAGTGTGTCCCCTTTATAGGAATAAATTATGCATTTTTTAAAAAAGAATGGATTGGGCTGAAATATAACCCCCTGGAACATTCTTGCTCAGAGCAGGTGTCATTTGTAAAAATGTGCTAGCAGCCTGCCTGCCTGACACACAAATCTTCCTCCCTTCCTCCCTCTCAAACTCTTACCTCTGCTGTTTCTTAGTCACTTGTTGTAATAGTTTCAAACTCTAACCCAAAGTCCTCATTAATCTCCACCTAGGAGAAATACATCCATAACCCTCATTCCCTCAGTGAGTTGATTTCCCCTGCTCTTTGTCATAGTGCCTCACTTTCACTTGTTCTCAGCTCCTCTCAGTGATCTAGCAATTTCCCATCAGCCTTAGACAAGGTTTTGCATTACTTGCCCTAAAAATAGCAAATTTTTTTTTAAAACTGTATATCCATCTTTCTCCTTGCCATTGTCTCTGACATCTTTCTTAGAACCTCAGATCTGTTGCAGAGAGAATCACATTGCTTCTACGTCCTAAATCCCTCTTTTCTAGGGACGGGTGCTCCAGACAAGAGTAGAGCTCTTCTGGCTCTGCTTGAGCTCTCAGGGCACAGTGTCCGTCTCCTGTTACCTTCACAGGGTCAGTCATTTCAACTTACACCCGTTTAAATATCAACCCTGGCCTGCAATCACAGAAACTGTCTGACTTCTTTCCCCCAGCTTTCAGCCTGCAGCCCTCTGCCTGGCATCCTGTCAGAGCTAACAGAATATCACCTCTCCTAATTGCATTTTGGGGTTCAATAACAAACATTGGATTTACCAAGATTTCCTTTTCAATATCCAGTCTAGCACTTCACACTCCTATCAATGATACAAGCTCAAAAAATTAGTGTCACTTCTCTCTATGCTTATGTCCTACCCTATTCAGCCTTCTTCAAATTATGTTTCTTTTTCATTAACCTGAAAACCCCATCATTTTTTCTTCTCTTGACCATTTGGATAAATAAATCCATTCACTGGAAAGGACTGATATCTTCCTCTGCTGCTTCTTTTGTCACAGCAATCCCATGTGTAAGAACTTTGCACCAATTGCAAGACAAAAGGAACCAGTATGTGCACCTAATGTGAGCTCTTTTCTTCAAAAGCATGGGACCATGAAATATGCCTGTATTTCAGAGCACATCTTTTAGAAGAAGATCCGGGCTTAATTTTGAATCTTTCTATTAATATAGAATCCACAAGCAAACATAGGTAAATTGATTCATTATAATTTAGAGAGCTTTTTTACTTCTTGCTTCCAACTACTAGACCTTGCTACGCTTTTTCTGAAGAGCAAAGAGCCTTCCGTCCTCTAAGGACAATTCTCACATTAGTCTTTCCTTAAAATAAATCACCTGAGAACCCTGAACTATGAGTCATGCTTTCTAGTGCTTTAATAATCCCCAGAACTTTCTCCCAAACCACAATTGTCTGGGCACAGACACAGTTTTCTAGCATAGGTTGCACAGTGCCAAATAATAAAACTTCCTCACTCAGTGTATCCATGTTGCTTGTACTGCAGTTTAACTACCAGGATCCCCAGACTTTCCAGTATTAGAAAGACAAACTTCCTAAAAGCCCTATTCCTGTGTACACACACATACACACACAAACAAACAAAAAAAACCATTTCTTTATAAATTTTCTAATACCTTTTTTTTTTTTTTTTTTTTTTTTTTTTTCCCCTTTGGATTGCAGAAATCCACTAAGACCTTGATATTAGTCTCTCACTCAATTTCATTTTTACCTGGATACTTTTGAAAGATTGAGTACATGCATTCTCAGAAATCTAGGCTCTTCCTTGATCTATATGTGGTCTGTTTTCTGAATTGGCCAGAAAATGGCCACTGGAACCTATGGGAGACACCCCTCCCAGCTGGCCATCAGGTCATCAAAATTTCTCACCACCCAGAACTGCTCAACATCAAACAAATATTTCTTTACCAGCCTCATAGGTAAAACCAAGTTTCTTGCTGTGGCATTTTGTTAGCATAGACACACAGATTGACAGACATTTCCAAAGGGTTCCTGATAGTTCTTTCTCTCAATTGCATTTCAGAGACTTTTACTGGAAGCAGGGAACAGATGAAAACCAGAGCAATACTGTGCTATAGAGTTAACTTTCAATAGCAGTTACAAGGTGCAAAATTAAATGGGTGAATCGTTTCATATAGTATTTAAAAACCTACACCATATAATTTGTCCGGAGCTTTTCACATAGAAAAATATTGACAATTCAGCTCTACAGGGTCAGAAAATTTCTTGGCCATCTCTCCCTACACTCTCAGATGCAAAATACTGAGTCCTGCCAATTAATTATTCCTATCTGCTGTTTAACCTTAGTTGCTGTTAGAATCGAAAATATTTTGTGCTCATATATGACTGCATCACCTGGATGTTTCCCCAAATGTAGAGAAATATAATTATGTTTAGTCTTTTTTGCACATTCAAATTCTACCAAATTTTTCTAGTAATGAGATCATGCCATTGTCACAAAGATCATGAAGAACTGTGTACAGGAATTTCTTCTTCTTCATTCTGTTGCTATAATTTTGTCATTTGACTTTGCTTTCCAGTTTTCTGTAATACTCAATTTCTGATGTATACATGACACTGCATAAATAGAAAAAAAAAAAAGAAATTTGACAGTTTTATTTTTTTATTATTATTATTCCTTTTTATTTATTTATTTATTTTTCCTCTAGGCAGTATACTCCTTCCTTATTTGCAGGACTGTTTTGTCTATATGTGATAGAACATTCTTGAATGTTACCAGTTAATACTCATGTTTTAATGAACATTTTGTGAGATTTGTTTTTTTCAAGCTAAAAATTCAAATGTGTTTATTACCAGTATTAGCCTTATTCTGTTTGCCCATAATGAATGTTAAGTTAGAGATCTGTTTGCACAGATGTTACCAACAAACTTGGTCTACCAATCAATCCTTCTTTCTATTTCAAGATGTAGTCTAATATAAAAGTCCCCTGAGCTGTATGCAGCAATTTTTGATTTAAGCAACTGTCATCTATAACATTTAAAAATTCCAAGGACCTTTTATTATTGGCAGCATGAGACTAGCAGTACAAGACACTCAGATGGAAGTCCCCCATGATAAAATGCTGCATTTTCCACATATTATAAGTAGATGTTTAAGATATCAGTTACCCTGTTCTCTAGAGCAATGCCTGTAGCAGACATTGTCATAAGGCCTTTCTCTTAGGGCACTGATCCTTGGCAATTTGCAGGCATTTAGCTTTTATGCTGCCAAAGCTTTGGGTATTTTATCCTCCTCCCTATGAAACACTGGTTCTGGGTAAAATACCAACATCTCTGAATTTCCATGTCTTCTACCAGCATTTTCTCAATGTTTGTTTCCTTGCTTGTCTTCCTATTCCTTCAAAGACAGACTTTCCCTTCTAACACTCTTCTACAATCCTTTCTGCCCTGTGTTCTCCCCTCACTCCTGCCCCATGCCCCGTACATTCAAGTCCCTGCTACTCCACCAATAAAGCCACTTCTAGTACACTGGGTTCCTAATACCTTTTCACCTCAATTTCTCCTTCCTCCCACACCTTTTGGATGCTAGTTTTTCTGCCAGTTTCTCCATCTGAATTCCTATTTTCCCCTCCTCTTGCTCAGCTCTCAGTTAGCAGGTAAATTACCTCTTGCTCTTCCTCTCTAGCTACTTTCTCACCAATAACATTGTTCTGTTCAGATCCAATTATGTTTTGGATCTTAGCCACCTTTGTCTTAGCAGTTTCCCTTACTCCCCATTACCTTGCTCTTTTACAAATCCTGTTAGAGCCACAATCTCTTAAAAAACAAATTAAGCTAAAGCCTCTGATCAACACAGGGAACTTCAGGGTTAGAAACAGCAGAAAGATTTGTTTACCTGCAACACAGTGTGGCTGGTTTCTCAGAACAGGGATTTCCTAAGGATCCTGGAGGATTTCCTGAGTTGTACCAAGGTCAACAGAGATGTTCCTCTCGATGCCTGGAACATCAAAGAACTGTCAGAGGAAGAGTTGTTATTAAGTGTTGCCCACCTTGTACTGTGGACAAAAGGAGGAACATCATCAATTTGATCCTTAGACCTGGTCTTGCTTGGCCAGTCAAAAGGATAAGAAATCCATGTTCACATCACTGGGGAGAGGAAAAAAAAATCTTTGCATCATTTTTCATTTAGAGGAGGGGAAAAAGACTCTGTACCTTGCTCAAATATTATTTGTGTTGATATGATTAACAACACATTTGAAAAATTAAAACCATAAATTGGTTCAAATGCAATGAATGCAAATAACTTTAATTCCAAAGCATTATTAAACAGTAGAAAAATAATAAGGCTTTTTAACCCAAAACTATGAAAATTTATTTAGAAGTGAATATGAAGTACAGACAGTAAATTCTGGTTTGAGACAGAAAAGAAAAATAACCAGAATCTCCTACAGAGTCCCTGATGGCTGAATATGTGAAATTAATCACTGACAGGTGGAGAGGACAATTCTCCACACAGTGTTGAGCTTCCTATTCTCTGAATGACAGCCAGTTAGCAAAAGAGAGCCAAAGATAATAAGAGGTGCTTTGCTGCATTAACTTTCTGATCACCAACCATGCACCTGCAGCAAAAAGAGGTTTGCCCAAAACCAGAACTGTGAGTACATCTTAAGTATGTATATATTATCCTGTACTAGCACTTCCTTTGGAAGTCTTCCTAATTCCATCACCATTTGTCACAGCCCTGGTAACCCCCCCCTTTCCCCCCCCCCAGCATTCACTACACTTGAATGTTTGGTGCAGACACACAATTCATGGGGTTTTGGCTCTTTTTTTTCTGTGCAGACTTCTTGGTCTTGCACTCCAAGACTTATTCTGGGGAATACCTTGCACCATGAGAGCCCTTGATTCAGCTTTCCTATGCTAAAACCTTCTGCATCCCTGAGATTTTCCATGAGTTAGTCCACTGTCCTTGCCAAAAAGCTTCATATATACATTTCTCTGGGGTACTCTGGAAAAGGTGAATATGGGAGCATAAAAGACACAAACAAATGAAACAACCCCATGTCAGGTTCAGAGGAGACAAAATGCATCAAACTATGGAAATCATTGTCATGGCGTGGTCAGGATGCCAAATGCAGTTCTACCGACATGGTAATTAGGTAGCATTTGGTAAAGTCAAGATGTAAGAAACTTGTCCAGCAAATGTTAAAAACAAGCAGAAAACAGTAGTTGAGAAAGTCTCTGAGCTGCAGATCACTGGTGATTAAGATAATAAGCATTACTGTATGTTCCAAAACTTTTTTTCCAAGCATCCAATATTGTCCTCTGTCAAAAGAGGATACTGGGATAGATCAGCTTTTGCTCTGGCTCAAAATAGCTCTGTTCTTATGGTGTAAAATGACAGGGATTTTGCAGAGAAATATCTAAAACAATTTTTCTGCTTCAAGCAGTACCGGTGACATATAGATCTGGAAAATGATAAATAAGCCTAAGTAAATCACTGTCTTCATTTCTTCACAGAAACTAAGCGCCTTCTCTGTTGCAAGAAAGATTTTTGTCTAAGCTTTCTGCCTTTCTCTCTTCTCAAAATGGTAAGTATTCTTTGTATATACCTCAGTGTTTTGCCAGCACAAAACTTCCCTATCCAAACCCAAATGAATGTCAGCTGAATGAAGTCCTCCAGACACTGATCTGTTGTTTTCTAATGATCCCACCTTGAAGGATGTACATAAAATCAGGGGTGGCCAACCTTTTCTGTAACAGCACTTCCCCCTGATTGCATGATCAATGAGGCTGCTTTGACACAAAGCAGATATAAATTTAGCTGCAAACTTAATTCCTCACACTGATACAAGTGTGATTTAAAGGAATAATGTCACCTGAATAAAGGTAGATACTTGTAAGGTAAAAAAATGTGTCAAATGCTGGATGGACATAATCTGTCCTGCAATTTAGAACAGGAAATGAAAGATAAGCATCATAAACTGCAGGCAAAAATATTTGATAAACAGCAGGTATTTTTTTCCAGGTGGGATTTAGCTTTCTATACATTCTGTTAAACATTTGAGAAGTTTTGGGTTTCATTTTTCTTTATCATGAATATATACAAACATATGTATGAAAAATATAGTATCTGATTATAATAAAGGACACATAAAACGTGTTGTGTTTTTTTTTTTTTTTTTTTTTAAAAAAAAAGGCACTGCTCTATAAGCATATTTCTTATCCAGATTTTAAAGTACAGCTCTGTGTTCCATGTCACTCAAATGGCAGTATTTAAAATTACTGCTAACACCTTCAGAAGCTGATAAGCTTGTTTCAGTGCTGTCAGCTCCATACCTTTATCTGGAGTTTTCATATGCTCTGAAGTTCAGTCAGCTTACCTCCTATTCACAGAAATATTTTAACACTTTCTGCAGTTCAACCAAAAAAAATCTTCCAGGTTCAATGTGTGTCCAGGAGCAAGATTAAGCCAGTACTCAGTAGTGCACCAGATTAGTTTTTCTGGTGGCCTGATTGCTTTCATCTTTGTTTACAAAAAAAAGCTAACATCTGTAAGGATATGAAAAATTCTTATAACTTTGAACCAAATGTCATGCACTTTTCTGAGACTACCAGAAATTCACAACACACTCTCTGAAACGTCTCTGTCAATCTTAATGGGCCGTTCATGCTCAGGCCCAAGTATTCCAGCTATTTCACTTCTGTTTGCTTGCAAAACAGAACCAGGGCTCCCTGTTTATGATACAGTGATTAAAAGAACACTTGCAATTCATTCTTGCATTCAGTTTAACTCCTGTATGTGCTGTTGTTGTCCTAGCTGTGGAGCAATTTGTTTGTCTCTCCAGTCACTGAAGATAGTTTGCGTGGGTGGGTAAGCTGCTGCCACCTGCTACTGCTGCTTTATCAGACAGCTGTTCCTGAACTCACATGCCCTCTAAAAACTGGAATG
Source organism: Anas acuta (assembly GCF_963932015.1). Lineage (NCBI taxonomy): Eukaryota > Metazoa > Chordata > Aves > Anseriformes > Anatidae > Anas > Anas acuta. The sequence goes on along the minus strand of NC_088980.1, from coordinate 115,972,061 downwards.
AGATTCCTACGTTTTCATGTGGGAACAGAATGAAGCAAAGGTAAATCAGAGCTCCTCACATTATTGCAGTGACAAACCACAGTAGAATGAAAGTAGAGCACTTAACAGGGCCAGGTCCTCTGTTGGTACATGCTGGTGCTGTCTCATTTACCTTGGCAGAGTCCATTCACTTCATTTGAGGATATGGCACCTTTTAGGGTCCTTAAAACATTGAAGAATCGTTATTTCGTTATTTAAAAATAAGTAATTTTTCTACAAGGCTTTTTTTTTTTTTTTTTTTTTTTCTCTCTCTCTAGTATACGTTTCTGGAAAGAACAGTGTTTTAAATCTGTATTGTGCTATATTTTTTGTTTGTTTGTTTGTTTTCTGTTCAGCAATGTGTCAGTATGACATTATTGATGCAAGTCAGTCCCTGCCTGCACTTTGAGCTGCTCCACCTTGAGCAGGGACAAACTCCAGCCTGATTAATCCTGCACACTGTCCGTGGAATAACCAAGTCCTACAGACACTGACGTGACTGCAACAATAATGGGATCGGATGGGTGTCTACCCTGCCCTGGAAAGCAGAAAAACCCATACTGACTGTTTTCATTGGGTAATTATTATTTTTTAATTTGGTTCCAGTAAAAAGAGTCTCTATATTCAAGCCTAACATTGTTAAATGTTAATGCTGCCCACAGTGCTTAGTGTGCTTCTTTCCATAAACTGAACAAAGCGGCTGTGCTCTCTTGCCAGCCACAGATTTATTGAGGTATGGATTACACATATTAAACACAGTCATCAGGCCACAAAGGTTCCATCACAATCTGCCTACGAGCTAACATCATTAAGAGGCAGACTTCATATATCTTCATGACTGATATGCTGATCTTTCCCACTCCATTGACTAATGAATTGACACACACAATGTTCTTCAACATTAGTGTGCATGCTTTTGATTTACAGCACTGAAGTACAGGGCTGTAAGCTTTCAGATGCTGATGAATTCCAGACAGCACTTGCACCTGGCTGACCAGGATGCTTCCCTCTGAGGAAACCAGTGCTCGCATCCCAGAATCGTACATAATAAATGTGGTGGGCCTCACTCTGTCTGCAGTTTCACCTTCACAATACCATCAACGACTGCTTGCCTTCCTGAGCCAAATCCCCAGCTGCTATAAATCAGTGCACATTGATTTACATCAGTTGTCCTCTGATCACTGTCTGAGTCTTTTGGTTTGTCTGCTTTAAAGATACATCTGGGAGCCACCAACTCATGCTTATTCCCAGGGTTCATCAGTGCCAGGGAAAAGGGCTCAAGAGAAGGTGAATAGCAGATTTCTGCCCACAATGGCTGTCAGTCCTGCCAGCCTGCAGCTGTGGTGGGAAAGCAGTGGCTGCTGGCCCAACGCTGCCTTTGTGAGGTTATGGGAAGATCGGATTGAAAGGATATGTGGTCCAGAGCTTTTCCCTGTTGGACTAATTGGCTGGCTACAGGCTCGTGTTTTGTTTGCAGCCGTGTATTTAAGTTACCCACAGCACAGATGACCCTGTTCTAAGGGTGACTGACATGAAATAAAGACAAATTTCAACACCTTGGAAGGTGTTATCACATTAAACAGTCATCTTCCAATCTGCTACTAAATCCATTTGATAAAACAAAAGATCCATCCCAGGCACTATCAATTCTGTAAGCAGAACAAAGCAGGAGCAATTGCTTGGATGTGTCCTGAAACAAAGACTGAATGTCATTTGCTGTGGGAGATGTAGTGTACTGAGCAAAGAATAGCCAATAAAGGTATTTCCAAAATTAAAATTAAACTAGGAAATTTTTATTTTATGAAGAAAATAAATCAGAATGTTAAGAAGTCTGATAACATATGCGCAACTAAATCATCTAGATCTTCCCACAAGGAGAAATATACCAATCTCTGACCCAACATTTTAATGATGACTGAAATATATTACTCCTTGTAGATTTGGGGTTTGCTTGTTTATTTTAATGTTGAGATGCCTCATGTATTTATGCAGATTTCATATCAGTAAGATGTCACAGATCTACCCATTTTTAACCAGAGAATTTGGAGATGCAGGGAAGTTTATTCCTGCTACTCACAGGAAAAAACAACATGTAAAAACAATTAAAATAAAGATTTTACTATACAGTCTAACTAACCTTAGGAAAATAAATATATATATATATATTTTCTTTTAGCTCACTTGCTATGATGGTCATCTCACATAAAAACTCATAGCAGACTTGTCACATGTCTATATATTTAGTCACACTTTGCAAATAAGGAGTGTTAGGCATGTCACTGAAACAGAAAGAAGTTCTCCTGGATGGAAAGAAATGTTAACAGTAAAGGTAGTCAATTCCATATACTCCTTAAGTGAACAGATCCAAATTTGCATTGAAAATACAGGAAAACGAAGGAGAAGTTCTAATAATTGTCCATGTTCTGTTTTTTTTTTTTTTTTTTTTTTTTTTTCTGGATAGAATCAAGGTGGTAAACAGAAACTGGTTATTAGTGTTTGTACCTGACAAAAGTTGAGGCTGGAGAATGAAGAAAAAATACCAAATAAAGAATTCTATCACAAAGGATATTGTTATACTACTTGCAATCAAAATTAGATCATTTTTCAAAGCTGCTAGATATGAATGTAAGCTGCTTCTGGGCATCTTTAATTTATGTGACTGCTACTGGAAAAGCAAATAATGTATTTTGATACTGTTCTTAATGGCATTACAGGATAAAATGTGTCACAGGGTGACAATGTCACCCTGCAGTACCAGTTGTATAGAGAGTAGAAAAGCCTTTCCTTTTAATATCTAGCTCATAATGTCCTTCATTGTTGATAGACCATGCTTATTATGCTGAACTGAGTAATGGAAATAAATGTTTTAAAATCTTGTTAAATTAGAAATCATATTTCTAATGTGTGCTGACTCTATCTCTTCAGATAATCCTCACGGAGATAATCGTGGGAAGTGAGGCTGATTTGGGGATGGAGCTGAATTCTTCATGAGGCAGCAGCAGCTCAGGAGCTACCTGGAAATTTATTTTGCAGACTGGGATGAAGAGATGAACCAGTGGGGGTGAGAAGAGGGACTGACACTTGGCACTGAGAGGAAGACCTGCTGTATACAGGGTGATGGTAGGAAGACGAGCTCTAAACCTGCATCGGGGTTTGATGTTGGACCGTCTTCCAGTGGAGTCTGCAAAAGGTGAAAGAGCCTATTGCCAAACCAAACCAGGACTGTCCACCTACCAAAGGTGCTGGCTGAATTCTACAAGAAAAACACCCTGTTCTTCTTTCCACCAGCTGCAATGTGATTCCTCAGAGGAAAAGTGGCAGGGTAGAGAAGATTTTCAGACCCTCACCAGCAGGACTTCATCCCCGAAGGACCAGTCTGAGTGTTTCCTTTTAAAGCAGGAGGCTGGATCTGTTCCTATGCAGAGGAGATGTGCTTAAAGACCAGAGTGCCTTGTGGGAAATAGATCCCTAAAGAGTAGATGAACAAAAGAGAAGAGAACATAAGAAGTGGATGCTTTACTGAAGAAGTCTTTTCATTTAAATAAATTCCCATCAGACCATGCTCTTTTTATCTCCTTTGTCAGTGCTCTTACTTGGCCCATGGGAATCTTGCTGCCTTGGCTTCCAGAAACTTTCATGTGTTCAAGATGATGTGAAAAAACTGCATGTTTTTTTTTTTGTTTTTTTTTTTTTTTTTTTCTGAAAGCCCCTTTGCTGGGTGTCATTAAACTATCTTGAATTTCCCATCTCCTGCTGTTCACCTTGCCTTGAAGAGTTCCACTCCAAAGAAAAGTTCTGTTCTGTCTCGCTCTGCGTCAGATCTGCTGGCTCCTTTACTGCCCTTTTCCCTCAAGGCGTTGCAATAAAGAACAGAATAGTTAAATTTGTCTGTCTGATGTTCCAGGATGGAGAGCAAAAACTCAGTATTTCTCAAAGTGCATTTACCCTCACGTACACAATGGCATTTTTCCTCTCATTGGAAGGTATATGAACCCCTTTTCAGAACAAAAACAGCACCATGGAAGTGTGTGGACTATTCAGACAGCAAAAGCAACCAACAAGTCTTAAAAAGCTGCGCTTAAGTGGCTTCTTCATACTATGAAGCACAAATTGGATGCATTAGCAGAAACAAACTTAAAGGCAAAGTTTGTTGTTCAATAGCCTGTCAACAGATGCACAAAACAAAATATTAAACTCTTAAAAATTTCTGTGAAGCATGTGCTGTGTACTGAAAATACCAATCTGTGTGTTTAAATACACCAGGCTGGCACTTCCGTGTGTGTTTCAGCAAACTTTACACACAACACGCTATGGATCTCTAGTAACACCAAGGCTACACTGTTATCGTGACTCCTGTATGGGCTTCTTCCTTCTCATTAACTCCATGGGAAGAGAATAAACTGCAGGCAAAGTTTGATCTGAGATGACAAGACTAATTTTGGGAAAAATATTCCTCTACTTCTCCAGTTGTCAAATTTAATCTAAAGCAAGCGCAGTGTGCAGATAGTAAACATAATATCCTCCTAATTATATTAAACTACCTCTCAGGAGCTGCTCTACCCTCTTGTCAAAGGCTGGGAACTGGCTTTTAATGATGAATGTGAACCTCTGTGGGACAGTCTATATCATCATTTAGTTCAGCAAATGTAGCCCAAATCAGTTGTATAGGTGTAATTAGATGCTGAAAAATAATTACCTTGGCCTTACCATTAAAAATTTCTTGCTTGTATCCTCTTGTGATCTATGAACAAATTACTTTATTAGGAAATCATTAGAGCTCAATTTGTCTCTATATACTACAGACATCAATATTCATTTCTCATAATGGAACCGCACATTCTTGCCATAAATTCATACAACTACATAGCCAGATACCAATTTGGAGTTGTTACCAACCTTATCTAAAGGACTACTTTTACATACTGAGAAGTTTTCCCTTATGCACCAGCTTCCAAAAAAAAAAAAAAAAAAAAGAGCTAAGAGCCTTATGCGCTTTATTGTTAGTCCATGAACTCAGACAATCTTTGCATTTTTATGCCCCACTACAGAGGGAGAGCTTCTTATGTGGGTGAACTCTTTGTGCTACTACACTATCTAAGTTTGGGTGTGCTGGAGCAAAATGCCTCAAGCAAATTGCACTAGTATGAGAACACACCCTACTATTTTAAGAGCTTTGAGAACATCCTGCTTGGAGCTTGTTCTTGGGACCAGCTCCCAGCCGGTGAGGATGAGAGCAACCTAGTCCTGCTGGGGCAGTGGGGAGGCACCCACAGATGCCCTGCAGGACAGCCTGGCCAGGACCAACCTGATCTCAGGGTCCCTTGCAACTTTTATTACGGATCTGTTTCTCTGCAGATTTCTGTGAGAACTGAGAAAGTAGGCTACCCTAATGCCCTTGGTATGGGGACATAGTATAGTTTCCAGTCATATCTAGTAGTTAACTGATTTATTGACTATTAGAATTTACAGAGCAGATGTGAGAAGGAAACGAGATGATTAGTCAGACCCCAGGTCACCTCCTGTTATAAATTATCTTTGCATAGTTTAGCCTTTAGCTTTCACATAAGCGCAGGTTCTCACTGAGGTCTGTCATTGCAGGACTGAGTAAAATTACAAGGTGCAGCTAATTTTCTACAGTGGTGGTTGGATAGTCACTTGCTGTTGAAAGGAGCCAGTGTAAGGCAATTGTCATTGTTATACTTCTCTGAACATTACGCATACCTTTACAAGTACTCTTTTTACTGGGGCTTCTGAATTTCCATTCTGATCTACATGTGCATGCGTGCAAGCAGTCCTGCATTTTATAACACAACATTTTTTCAGGATTTTGGTATGCCACAAGCACTCGAGAAGGATTTAATTAAGAAGATTGGCTATAAGCAGCAACATGTCCACAGAATTCATAATCATTTCAGGAAAAATGCTGCTAGGGGATTTTTCAAAAATATTGCTTAAAAGTTGATGAAGACTGAGAACATTCTCAGCTCGCTTACTTTAACTTCTGTTTCAATGGGTACAAATTAGCATCTCTTTCAAATTATAAAGTTGTCTGTCTAGAATCTGTGGTGGTCTCTGACCTGATGACTAGCAAAGCTCCATCACATAACTCTGTCACACACACACACACCCACCTCCTCAAAGGAACTGGAGGACAAAATATGATGAAAAAAGACTCATGAGTTGAGATGAGGACAAGGAGATCACTCACCATTTATTGTCATGGGCAAAACAGACTCAGCATAGGGAGATTAATATAATTTATTGCCTATTGATAAACAGACTAGAGGAGCAAGAAACTAAGAGCAACGTAGAACCACCTTCCCCCCATCCACCCTTTCCTACCTCCTCTCCCTGAGCAGCACAGGGGAACAGGGAATGGGGGCTGTGGTCAGTCCCTAATGCTTTGTCTCTGCCACTCCTTCATGGCCATTCTGTTCACCTGGTCCATGTGGGGTCCCTCCCACGAGATGCCATCCTTCCTGAAATGAGCCTGCAGGGGCTGCCCACAGGCAGCAGCTCTTCAAGCACTGCTCTCACACGGCTCCGTACCACAGGGTCCATCCCCCAGGAGCAAACTGCTCCAGCACGGGTCCCCCACAGGTGGATGGCAGCTCCCCCCAGACCCCCTGCTCCTGCATGAGCTCCTCTCCGTGGGCTGCGTCTCCAGCCTGGGGCCTGCTCCTGCGGGGGCTCTCCATGCGCCACAGCCTCCTCCAGGCCACCTCCACCTGCTCCACCAGGGGCTCCTTCACCCATGGGGGGGCTGCAGCTTGGAGATCTGCTCCATGTGGGACCCAAGAGCTGCAGGGGAACTTCTGCTCTAGCACCTGGAGCACATCCTTCCTCTCCTTCACTGACCTTGGCAACTGCAGGGCTGTTTCTCACACATTTTCTCAGTCCCCTCTCCCATCTGCTGTTTTTTACCATTTCTTCCTTTTCTTCAGTCTCCTCTCCCAGAGGCCCAACCAGCGTCACTCACTGGCTCAGCTCTGTTCAGTGTCTGGTCCCTTTTGGAGCCAGTTGGAGGTGGTTCTGATCTGACATGGGGCAGCTGCTGGGCTCTGCTCAAGGAGGACATCCCTACAGTTCCCCTGCTACCAAAACCTTGCCACTTAAGCCCAATACAGAATCATGTCTCATTGTCTCATTGTCAATACTCTCCACTGCAGTGTAGTTCACTCTAACAAGGGTCTCGTTTACAAGCTATGGGAGTCCTAAGTCCTCCACTCAGGACCCCTTTGAATCCTTCTGACTGTGTCCCTGTAATGGGGGCCAAGACTGTTCAAGCTGCTAAGAAAATGCACCACAAGGCAGGGCACTCAGCTGGAAGCAAATGAAATGCCAGACTCTCGGCAAAGCCCTTGCACATAGTTTATGGTATTGAAGTTGTTAAAGCAGTGAGTAGACAATAAGCATCTCAGTCCAGTTCCTTCACACAAAAGGAACAAAGTGCTAAAGTCATCAAGATAAGTAACGTAAATCAACTGAATAGGCAGCTGGAAAATGACAGCTACCTATATTATGAGACTTAAAAAGCAAAGATAAAATATAGGTGGATTTTTATCTTTTGGGTTTATAAGGCCATGTTTGATGGACCATAAGGTCTTGCTAAACTTAATGGGCCAAATTATTCCCTGGGGTAACTCTATTATATTCAGTTGTATCCCATCAGGATGGTTTGAACAAGGAGAATTATGTATGCTGCAGCAGTAGTGAGAGATGCTCCACTTTTAAGAGCTGCTGTGCCTCAGATGGTACGTTAATTCCAAGGCCAGGAAGCATATATTCAAAACTGCAAAAAGAAGTGGAAAGAGCAATGCAGTACATAAACAAGCAGACAATTGGTTCTCTCAGCCAACACAAACTTAATGACAACTAAAGAGCTCCATTCTTTGCTTCCTGCAAATGACATCTTCCAATTATGTTAATATTTTTTTAACGTTGCCTGCCTAGCGTGCCCCCTTCTCACCAAGTCAAATCCCACCAGTTTGAGGGGAACAGTGCTCAGGAAGGGACTCTGCTTTGCTAGGGGAAAGTGTCTTTAAATGTCATTCTGTCTCTCTTTATGTTACACAGATTTTTCTTGTTTTTTGATCACCTCCAGCTCTGAGTTCAGTCTGATAGAGTGACAGCTACTCTTGAAGCTGGCTATTACTCAACAGTACTCAAGGACCCAAACTGAAAAGAAACAGATCTCTCTTTAAATTCCTGAGTGAGTCATTTTCAGACTGAGGTATCCTAAAAGCCTTGCAGCGAAGGTGAGAACATTCCTATATAGTGATTTAAGCATTTACTAACAGTAGGCTTTCTTGGACATGGAATACAGGTTGCAAAACATTGCTCAAAAAGGTTCATTGCTTTAAAAATTACCTTTCCCTTTGGTGACTTACAGCAATCAACCAAGAATGCATAGTTATAAAAAAAACATTAAGTAAAGCACATGTTCAGGATGACAATAATGGAATAAGTCATTGAGATTCTTAATCCAATTGTACTTTGTTACTGACCTTGTTGAGAGGACAGAAAGAGATTTTGACCATGGAACAGACAATTTTGCAAATGAATGTTAAAACACAGTGATTTACAGTTGTTTTAGGCCCACACTTTCCTTCAGTTTCACCTGCCTTTTCATCTTTTTTATTTCATTGGGTCCAACTAGTTTAGCAGTCTGGTCCTAGCAGTGGGCACAAGAAAATACCAAGAGAAGAAAAAATATTTTCTACCCACATGATTTCCACCAGTGTACTTCTGATGGTTAAAGAATCATCACGTTTTGTTTTGAACCTGGCTCCTACTTAGTTCCATTTGTTGTCTGACAGTTCTTTTACTGGAAAAGACTGTGAAGAGTCAACACCTGTCCATACTTTCTGAGTCAGCTGTGTCAGGACATTGTGGATTTGATTTGTTTTACCTGTTTTCCTAGACTACTCAGTCATTCCCTGTACAGAAAGGTAGTTACTTGCCTTTGATTATCCATTTTGAGGTACAAGAGCTAATTTTTCATGGATCTAGCATATCCCCAAGATCTTGCTGAGACTCCATCATTTTACACATAACCCCGGGGTGACTCCCCGCCTTTCTTGAGTGCATTGTTCTATGTTTATCTAAACTGAATTTCAACTCTGTTTTGTTGTCTAATCTTATAATATTCCTCTGCAATTCTTTCTACAATATGTGTGCATTAGTAACTGGTACAGCTCAGTAGGAACACATTTTAGAATGAAACAATTTTAGGCTGATGCTGAGAATCCACAGTACATGCATTTGGGGTGTATATATGGGAGGATACTTGGAAATAGCCTGGGAACATGGATGGAAAACTAATTAGTAGTCAGAGTACATCTTCCAGCTAAGTTTCTCCTAAGCTGCAATCTAGACTGTGCACTCAAAGACTTTCTGACAATGCAAGTACAGTGCAGTAATTGAGGATCATAAAATTTGCTTCAAAAGCACATTCCTGATAAAAACTAAAAGGCTAATGTGGACACTCCCCTAACCTCTTCTCTCCCTATTACACTGAAAAACTTTTTAGCATCAGCAGTCTTTATACTTCACTGCTCACTGTATTTTCAACATTATTTATAAATACATTGAATTTGAGAATGTATTCCCAAATTCATCTCAAGATAATACATAGCTCCTCCTATAAAGCAAACCCTTTTGAGGGTGAGTCAGCTTTACTAACACTATTGGAAATAAAATTGTTTGGGCTATGAGTCATATTTGAAAGTGATGGTTTCAGCTGTTAGCCTGACAATTTTACATTAACTCCATTGGGCTAGTCTTTTGTTCTCTCATTGCATGTCAATCCATGTCACTAATGACATATTGTTTGAGTACCATCCTTCCTACTTTAAACTTTTCATAAGTAGCAGCTATTTTTACACACATCCTACACAAGATCTAGAAACACTGGAGACTAAATGTTTCTATCTTTTTCAGGATAGTAACCCACTCTTAAAGATCCTTTTATCCCACTTTGGCCTATTGCTTTTCAACTGGATGTGTTCTTTTCTGTGGCTTCCTACTTGACAGAATAAACATCCAAGCCAGCACAGCAGAGAGGAGGACAGGTGAAATGGGAATGAGCATATAATGGTACAATAAGATGAATAGAGAACATCTTGTTGATAGAGAACAGCCTACCCACAAATGGCCTGAGTTGCATGCTACCATTTCTGAAAGTACTGATAAATGTTCAATATTCTGTAAGTTATTGGTATGGCACACTGGTACATGTTTCAGTCACCTGAAACACAAGTTCAAGACATATCTTTTAGCCTACTACAAAGATGATGCATACAAGGCTCAATATGGGAATGTCTTAATAATACGAGGTTGGAATGGCCCTGGGAGTTCTCTAGCCCAGCCAAAGCAGCTCAAAACAAGATCAGCTGTGAAATGAGACCAGGTTGCTCAGGAAATTATCCTGATGGATCTTGAAAATTTCCAGAGATGGAGACTGCACAGTCTCCCTGGGCAGCCCATTCCATTGCCTGTCTGTGCTCATTTAGAAAAAAGTTTTCCTTATATGACATCTCAATCTGTTTTGTTTTAATTTCTGTCTGTTTTCTCTCATACTCCCACTATGCACAACCCCTTTGTCATTTTTATAACCTCCCCATAGGTACAAGGAAGCCACTGTTATGTGCCCTGCAAGTCATTCCAAGCCATCACGCCCTGATCCCTCAGTCTCTCCTCAGAGAGGGAGTGCTACAGACCCTGACTGGGGCTGGACTGGTGGCCCTCCAGTGAACTTATTCCACTGTATTAACATTCTTCTTGTTATGGGGAGACTGAAAATTGGAAACACTATTCCTGGTATGGTCTAACAAGTGCTGAGTAAATAAAATTTTTCAGTGATACCTTTGTTAAACTCTGTAAAGTACAGCCCAGGATGCTGTTAGTCTTCCTTGCTGCCAGGGCATACTGCTGGCTCCTATTTAACCCACATGTAGGACTGTGTACTATAATACTGTGTACTGCAGTATACCACTACATATCTAGATAGGTATATTTCTGATCATGGCAAAATTTATGAAAAAAAAAAAAAAAAAAGCTTTTGATATCTGAATTTATGGACGTAATAAATAAGATGTGGTCCTGAAATTATTTTTATTTAACAGAAAAGGTCACTCAAAAATGCTATCATAAAGCTTACTCAGGAGAGCACTAAATTAAAAATATTTATTTGTCCTTGTGCCTTTGTATGAAGTCTTATGATGTGAAATATTAAAAGGAAAAATGTGGTAAGAAGGTGATAAATGTTGAGAGACGTCAACATCAGTATTAGTGGAGAAGCAGCAATGCATAAAATCAAGTTATTCTTATTCTTGTTTTGATAAACATTTAACATTTGGGAAGAAAAACAGAGTGAATGAAAGAAGACAATCATTTTAGGCAGCTGATTTCCAAGCAACACTAACACTGTAATTATAGATCATCTTATACAATTACTTATACAGGTGCATATATGCACTTTTTAGTTGTTTAGTTTTATTTTGTTTTGTTATGCAGAATAAAAAAAGAGATGAAGCAATCTGGAAAACAAAACCAGATGAAAGTCGTATGTTCAACATGAATCTTCAGACATTCAAGAACAGTTGTTCCTTGCTGTTGGCCTTTCATTTTATGTTCCAGCCTTGGGCTGGGACCAGAAAAATACAAGTACTGTACGAAAACTCCATTTTTATTTTTATTTTTTTTTTATTTTTTTGTTCTTGTCTAAGTAAGGAATAGCATAAGTCTGCAGAGGAAAAGATGTTCCAGAAGTTCATGCTCAGCTATCATTTTAAGTGTGGTTCAGTGAGGTATTAAAGCATGTTTCTAATGCACTTTGACAGATAACCCTTAACAAATTTTGCTGCAGTGTACCTCCTTGGCTGTCTGGGTCATCTTTCTGATGAAGGATACTACTTGAGGGCAGAGTCTGGAAAACAATTATTGCTGCCAGTACTACGCATGTTCCCAAAAGCTCACATCTTAGCTTAAATAGACAGTTAGGTAGGTAAGATTTTAAGCTAGAAAGCCAGATGGCAAACTGAGGCAGTGGACATAATAGTTCAAGAGGATACTGGCTCTGGTGGGTTTGACTGTCAGTTTAAGATAGTCCTAAGGTGGTTCAGGAGAAAGGAAATGACGGAAGGGAAGGGAAGGGAAGGGAAGGGAAGGGAAGGGAAGGGAAGGGAAGGGAAGGGAAGGGAAGGGAAGGGAAGGGAAGGGAAGGGAAGGGAAGGGAAGGGAAGGGAAGGGAAGGGAAGGGAAGGGAAGGGAAGGGAAGGGAAGGGAAGGGAAGGGAAGGGAAGGGAAGGGATTTATTCTGCAATAAAAAAAGACTTGTTTTAAAAGTAAAATATTGAAACATTTTGTTCCAAAGGCATGAAAATACTTTTTGCCATTGCTGCAACATGTATCAGTGCTCAATGCACCTGTTTCTGTAGTATTATTAACATACAGCCAGATACAATCCACAGCTGGAAACCTGCAAATATATATACTGTCACAAAGTACAAGACAAGGAATGAAGTAACTTGGGTTCTCTTCTTTAATTAGAATTAAACCCATGTACATTGGACTTCAGACAGCCTAAGACTGTACGCTTGGTGGGTAATTTGAAGCAGGGTCTTGGAGAAAAATTAGTGAAATACTCTTTCTCAGCTGACACACTATTAATAGTACAAGCTTTGGTATACATGATCATGACAGTTTTTAATGCATTGCAACTACCTCACATGGAAGATATAATATGAAATTTACTCAGAATATTTGGTTTCAACTGGTTTTGCAATGCTTCAGTAGCTCTCTACTAATGATGGAAATAAATCCTATTTATGCTAAGAATGTGATAAAGATTCAAGATGTCATTATTTCTAAAGAAGTTATAACAGCTTTTTGGGGCAGATCTTCAGTTAGAGCACTATATCCAACTTTGGTACCACAACTATGATGGAGACAGACACAGTAAAGACCATGGGAGAAAAGGAAAACTGACCAGAAGACTAAGAAACATGATGGCATTTGGAGAAGATTTGGGGTTAGTTAGTCTACAGAGCAGAAAACAGAGGAAGCACTTCCAGATGTTATCCCAATGATAAAGGGTAAAAGCTGTCCTCTGAGTCCACTGGGGGGTAGGATAAGATGTAATAAATGTAACTTGAAGCAATTTAATTGCAATTGTTTAATAGAAGAGATTTGGTTTTACACATCAGGAAATACTTTCTAACTAAGAAAGTGAGTGTCTAAAGGAATATGAAGACTAAATGGATTGTAGGTTGCAAAACCTCTTGGAATATCTCAAGAATGGAATTGATGAACATCTGTCTGCAGTAGTTTAGTCTTTGAAATGAAGAACTGGAGATGAGGGTCTTCCGAGGTTCCTCCTGGCCATGTGTTCTATGACTTACATGTTTGGCTACAAAATACTCTGAAGCTAAAGAGATATTGGAAAAGCAGGTGAACATCCTCCTTCACCTTCTCCCCACCATCCAGAAAGTAATTCCCTCCCCAAACTTTGCTGAGTATACATGCACATTTTAAAACATTGCTGGGTTGACACTCTCTTCTATGTTTGATTTGATTTTTACAGATTGCTGTGATCAAATTCTATTAACCACAAGTGCTGAGAAAACACTTTAAAGCTGCTACACACAAATACACCTTTAAAGTGAATAGAAAAAAATCACAAGAAATGTTGTTTACACAGAAGACTGAGTTGTATGACAAATTGATCCATTCAACAAATAGCCTAAGGGTTGAGACCACTACTTCTGATCAGAAGACATAAACAAACTTTGTAAAGAATTTCTGAGACCAAACATGGGAGGGAACTACAGTCTTCTCTTGGACTGTTCTCTTGGACTGTATACACACAGAAAGAAACACAGTGGATATATTCTTAGGGCTTAATGAATTAAATTTATTCACTATTTTGTCCTTTTCGTTGTTGTTGTTGTTGTTTTTTGACAGCTATCCTTCAGTCTTAGTGCCTTCTTTAACTCAAAAAAAAAAAAAAAAAAAAAAAAAGGCTAAGTAGAGAAAGGGTTTGGAGGCTGTAAACCTGATAGAGAGACCATTTTATTGTGGCTAAATAAATGAGGCCAGGGGAAGAAGAACAATGGGGAAAGTTTTCTTAAAGTCTTAACTCCAAGCAAGTTCTATTTCTTTTTAGTCAACTGTAATGGATGCTTTCAGGTGACTAAAAAAAAAAAAAAAAAAAAAGACTTGTTACTTTGTTACCCTTGGAAACCCAGCATGAAGAAATTTGAAACAGGCTGTGGTAAAGGTGATGAGGTCTGTATCTGTTATTAGAAAAAAAAAAAAAAAAAAGCAAAAACAAAAACAAAACAACAACAACAACAACAAAACTCTAAAAAGGACAACCAACAAAACATCTGGCTTCCAGAAGGCATCAGTCCTGCTGTGTCTGCATTTTGGTGGGGTAGGTGGCTCCTCACCCACCCTCCCCATCTGCTCCCCCATCTGCCAGACAGCTTCTCTCTCCTGCCCTCACCCCGGAACTGATTGACAAGCATTTGGCAACAGGTTTCAAGATGCAAGTGACTGATGAAAATTCACTGCTCTGCATTTTTTCATTGCCTTTAACAACAGGGAGAGGAGAACATGCATTTATGAGTACATATTATTTGTCGAACAGAAAGACTGCACTGGCAACTGCTATGCCTCTGAGCAGGTGCTGATCACTATCGTACTTACAAAGATTTGTAATTCAGCTGCTATTCTGGAGGGCTCTTCATGATCCAGAACTAATTTTCAGTTGGGACAATGCTTGCAGAACACTTCATATGTTGAACTCAGTTTGCTTTTTAGCATACTAAAGGTTTAGACTTCATTGTGATTTATTCTAACATAAATCAGAAAAGAATTGAGTATCTGGCTGAAAACATGTCATGGTCTGAAATTTTCAGATCAGTCAGGAAAGTCACACCATTCAGTTACATAGAAAAACTTAAAAACTAATTCAGAATGCAAAAAAAACATCACCTCCTGCCCTCAGCAAACTGAAAAAGCCAATTGACTGATGTTCCCTGTGGACAGGTACAAAAACTGGCCTTGTACCTCAGGTTCCTTGTTGCTATCAAAGAGAAATGCTGTCAGGAGACACGGTTTCTTGGCCATCTACCTTGTTAGAATCCATTTGCTAGGTTTCTTGGGCTCCGGCCATTCCACTTTGGAGAGCATCAACCACTGTGTTTGGTGAGCAGAAGGAAGACAGCGATGTGAGCCAGAGGAGAGTTCTGTAAAGTAGCAGTTTAAGGAAAGATTACATGCTACTTATCTTGTTCAATGGGGTGAAGGGTTTTGTGGGTATCCCCTATGAAGTAGTAATAGGTGGGTGGACTTTTTGTTTTCCTCTTGAACAACTTATACACTTCACTTCAAAAGAGACCATTTCCTTTATAAATTATTTTGAAGTTCTCTGCTTTTATAACAAAAACATATTTTCAAAAATCTTATGGAGTGAAACTTATGTCCTAGATATTGTTTCAATGCATCTGTAATAAAAGACATGTTTCTTCATCACTCATGTAGTGCCTTTTCATCTTTAGAGCTACTCGCATTTGCACCAGGGATTTTCCTAGGTCTGTCTTGTCTGGTGTTGCCTGTGCTATCCTTACTATCAATAGTAAATAATATTTTTTTACTGTTAAAATAATTTAAAAAGAAAGTGACTTCCCTAGAAAGAACAAGACATTTTTTAAAGATACTGTGACCTGATCCCAAAGACATACTTCCAGAGGGGTATCTTGCTGAATTTTCTTAAAAACTGAATGTGTATGCCTGAGTGTGAATGAGAAAGACAGAAGGAAATAAATATTTTTCAGTGTCCTAACTTGGAAGTTTCAGTTGGCATCCAGAATCATCGATGGTAATAGGAGTGTCAGTCAGAGAGACTTTGCATTCAGCCCATATCACAACCTCAGATTACTCTGAGGAGACTTTCCTGCAAGACTCTCACTTGTTTCTTGTCCTCCAGTTGACACATGATTCTGTGCAGGATGGAAGCGGACTCCTCCTATTGGAAGGGGGCACCCCTAAGCACAAGCTGAACTTTGTGGCTTTCAAGAGACAATTTTAAAGCAAGACAGTCTCCACCTTACTCCCCTTTACAGTGTAAATTTTTATGTACACAAGAGCTCAAGTGGCAGTTCAAAATCTATATGGAGACCACAGTCAGCACAATCTCTGTATTATTATTCTGCCTGTTTTGCTTATTAAGATCATACCTTAGTGACTAAACTCATTATTATACAGTGCAGGCAAAACAGCTTATGTTGTGTCAAAGCAGCAAGCACTTCTCTCAATATAAAAAGAAAATTAGTTTTGCAACACTGACCAAGACAACTGATGAACCACTCTTCTGCAACATTCGCAATTTGCAGAACCACAGGTTGGCACTGCTCCATGTAATGATCATTTGCTGTACAGTATTCATTAGGAAAAAAAATTGTAAAAGCAGTAACTCTTCAGTTTCTCCGTAGGTGATGTAAAAGGGAAAAGTAAATAAGATGAATTATTGATGTTACTTATATTATTCATGTCCCTTCAGAATGACACCAGTGACTATTGCGTTCTTTCAGTTAGTACTGTCTATAAAGATACACAGCCAAGAGAAGGTTCAGCACTCACTTGATTCTGATAAATTAAAACACTGTTTCTGCTTCTAGAGTTGCCATTAAAATATCTCTTCCGGACATGACTACTCTAGTTCTGGTTCCCTGTGCTGTTACCTGAAGTATTGATAGGTGCCATGGAGGGCATAACAAAAGCATGCCACACATCATCATAACAAGCTGACACATCATAGCTTCAGATGAAGGACTTTTTCAAACCTGATGCCTCCCAAGACATCCGCTAATAGCTGAGACAGCAGAGATTTAATCTGATGTAAAGCAATTGGACAGAAGCTGGCTTGTGTGTGTCCGTGTGTCTGTATGTGCATGTGCAGTGCTGTGTCACAAACTTCTATTTTATAACCCAGCCATAAACATTTGCTCCAGGCAAAACACAGCACACAGTGTTCCATCTAGGGAACAATTTTTGTTTAAACAAATTAAAAAATATCAATTTGCTCTTTTTTAAATTTATGAGTGCCAATATTTCTTGTTCCCCTCTTCTACCATCCACCTACACAACTCTGTACATGACTCAGTAGGGATTTGATTTATTGGAATTAATTTGGCAAGTGATTAGTTCATAACACAGAGTAATGGCTTTGCGATTCTTTTTGGGGAAGTGATAGAAGTATAGCTGTTAGAATGGAGAAAAACCTGATGTGATGGCAGAGTACCTGCTTATGATAGTACAGGATTTCCTAGGACTGTGTGACCTCCACTTTGCTTGTTCTTGTGAAGAGAGGTATAAGTTAATTGCTGCAAGGGCAATTAATACTTGCTTAATTAATACAAAATGCTCTCCTGTTTCTGGAATTGTTTTGGTAGGAAACTGAGCCCAACAATGTGGAATTTCCAACTCCTAGCATTTACAAACTTGTCTGTATTTGCTATGTCAGCATATCTGAATTTCCTAACTCCAGAGGAGCAGAATGACCTTAGGCAGTTTGCACTTTCCTGCCTTTTCATAGAACTATTAATCATTAAGGTTGGAAGAGACCTCCAAAATCATCTGGTCCAACCATAAGCCCTACTACCAATGATGTCACCCACTAAACCATGTCTCTAAGCACCAGGCCCAACCATTCCTTGAACACCCCCAGGGATGGTGACGCCACCACCTCCCTGGTCAACCCGTTCCTATGCCTGACTGCTCTTTCTGAGAAGTGTCTCCTAATTACTAACCTAAACCTCCCCTGGTGCAACTTGAGGCCATTCCCTCTAGTCCTATCACTAGTTACCTGTGAGAAGAGGCCAACCCCCAGCTCCCCACACCTTCCTTTCAGGTAGTTGTAGAGAGCAATAAGGTGTCCCTTGAGCCTTCTCCCTCAGCCACTGCTCATAGGACTTGTGTTCCAGGCCCTTCACCAGCTTCATAGCCCTTCTCTGGACACATGCCAGGGCCATGATGTCCTTCTTGTACTGAGAGGCCCAAAGCTTTTCCCTAGACATCAGATGCAAAGAAGCTGCATTCTAGCAAGTGAAGGGGGAAGCTGCACCTAGGGAGGAATAACCCCTAGCACCAGTACAGGCTGTGGGCTAACCTGCTGGAAAGCATCTCTGTGGAGAGGGACCTGGGAGTCCTGGTGGACACCAGGCTGACCATGAGCAACGTGCCATTGTAGACAAGAAGGCTAACAGTATCATGGGGTGATAGGTCAAAGCCAGCAGGTCAAAGGAGGTGATCCTCCCCTCTACTGAGCCCTGGTAAGGCCTCACCTGGAGTATTGTGTCTGGTTCTGGGCTCCCCAGTACAAGACAGACATGGAACTACCGGAGCAATTTCAGAGGAGGGCTACGAAGGTGATGAGAGGCCTGGAGCACCTGTCATACGAGGACAGGCTGAGAGAACTGGGCCTGTTATGCCTGGAAAAGAGAAGAATGAAGGAGGACCTCATTCATGTTTATAAATACCTGAGGGGAGGGTGTCAAGAGGATGAAGCCTATCTCTTTTCAGTTGTGCCCAGAGACAGGATGAGAGGCAAGCTCAAACTGAAGCACAGGAAGTTCCAGCTCAATGTGAGGGGGCACTTTTTTACTGTGAGGGTGACAGAGCACTGGAACAGGTTGCCCAGAGAGGTTGTGGAGGTCCTTCTGTGGAGATATTCAAAACCCACCTGGATGCCATCCTGCACAAGGTGCTCTACATGATCCTGCCCAGCAGGGGAGGTAGACTAGATGATCTTCAGAGGTCCCTTCCAATCCTGCCCATTCTGTGACTCTGTGAAGCTGTGAAACAAAGCTGGAAACAGAAAGGTAATCACAAACTGAAGAGAATGCAGCCTTAGATGACCCCTGATACTGGTTTCCTTGTCTTTGTTTTTAGCAAAGATGAAGCTGTGGGAAAGCCATCTCTGTTGTATCAAATTCCGCAGTACTGTTCTCTAAAACTGAGGCTTCACTGAAGCTGAGGGGCCACCTCACTGTTTCCTTCCTATGTGAAGTAAGCACTGCTCTTAAGAACACACAGACAAGTAATTAGCATTATGCTGGTGAGTAATACAGAGTTCTGATTTGCTTTGGACCAGCCTGACATGGCTTAGGCCAGGAAGCCAGAAGCAAAAAAAGGTGAAGATTTTCCCCTTCAAAAGGAGTGACAGGGAGTAAAGCTCACTAACAATGTATTCCTCTGTCCTGGAGGGGCTGCTGAGCATCCCTGTCAGTTCAGAGCTCTGTAATTCACTGAGAAATGTGACTGCTCTCACAAATTTTATTTGTAGGACCTTCTGAATATTTGGGCATCAGTTTTCACCTTGGGAAGGATTTTGGTTCATGCAAATTTCTGAGCATACAGTTCTGTTAAGTTGTAATATTTGAAGCCCTCTGACTCAATCAGAGAGATACTAAAACTTTCTCTTACGTTCCTTTTTTTATTTTCATTTTTTAAATTTTAAATAGCTCCACAATTTGTAAGGTAAAATATGATTTGTGAGCCTCAGATATTTATTAACAGCAGACATGTTCCTCGCAGAGTTTGTGAAGCTCCTCTGAATGGTATCACCTGTTGGGTTGCAAGGTCTCTTTGCTGGTAGACATCTCAGCTTCCTCAGCAACAGGCACAACACGAGGAACAACTACTGTCTGCATGCATACCTTCACACTCATGATTGTCAGAGTCCTGCATGGGAAGGGAACTTGCTACACTCTTCTTTCCATCTTATCCTTCTCTGATTTGCATTGCATGGGAAGGGAATCATAAGCACCTGCATTGCTCATGGGCTTTACAAACGCAACATTGCTAAAATACATTTTAAATTGCTGTGAAGCCTGCAAACGCTGATACAGATGATGGGCAGGAAACTTCAGTGAAGTTGGCTTTGTTTTTTAAAGTCTTTGAATTTTTGCTGATCATAATCGGTTTCATAGTCTGACTGCAACTAGAAAGGGATTATTTCTTTTGCTCTGGATTTTGAAGATGAGCATATTTGTTCAGAGGATAGAGGAGACCAAATTAGAATCTGCTACTGGGGCATAATAAATTCACAGTAATTGCAAGCTAGTGTTCCTTAATTCTTCAGACACCATCATCTGTAAATATTCTGATCTTTTCATAGTTAGCTCATTTATGCTTTTGTCCTTATTGAATTAACCATTGTCTTTTCTTTCATGCTGTCTCCTGAGGGGAACCCCTTTTAAATCTTTGCAGTTTAATTCCATTAATTGGCATATTGTCTGGTCTTATGTTTCCCCTCCTGGGTCTTGAACTTATATTCCCTCAGTTCTTAAACTCTTTAGCTATATTTCTGCAACTTTGACTGACAACTTGCTTGATCAGAGGACAAAGCATGCGCTTTCTTATCTTTTACTTCCAGGCTAATGCTTAACAATGTAGTCAGTTTATCAGTCAATTTGTTAAGCCAGGGTGAGAGTTCTCTGTTCTGAAGTCATCACAAAAATCAATAATAATCAATTAATTTATTCTAGCTACATTAAATTATTATTAACTATAATAATTAAAAATAAATAATTTAAAGGTCCTCAAGCTTTTACTGATTTATGAATAGATCATGCTTTTGCCCTTTGGTAGCAACTTTCACATTTTTAATCCTTTTTTAGTTACACTAATGAAGAGAGCAACTAAATCAAACAGCCTTTTCAGAGTGAAAAATCAGAAGGTGAAAGTTTTGCTTTCAGCATCATAACTTCCTCACTTATTTTAGTAGAAGAATGACTGTGCAGGAAGCATGAAGCACGAAGTAGAATAAATTTAGTCTTGCTGAAGCATTATTTCTGTAGTAAGAAAAATTGGTTGAAAAACATATACTTAATACTACTCCTAGTCAATACATTTTATGGTTACAATAAAGTGAATTAATGACACATTGAAAATGTGTTATTACTTTTTTTTTTTTTTTTTTTTTACAGGGCACACACACAAAAACACATAATAACTTTACAGTTAGTTCACAGGAATTATATCAAGCTAAAAACTTCAGTATATCTTATACGCTGTCAACCAAAAGAAAGAAAAGTGGGACAGGAAGGCATCCAAAGCAGTGATATGGTTAAGCAAAAGCAGACTGATCATGTTCTTTCCAAACATGTCCACTCTGATCTCAGAGCCTTCTTTACATCAGCATGTCCCTGATCTTGGACAGAGTTTAAGGTGCAGTTTTCAAGGGAGAGAAGAACTGGTTACATAAAAGCTTTCCTTAGGACCCAACAAGATATATGAAAACTAGCAGTGCTGTAAACATCATCACAGTGTCTTGCTTTGTATCTGTTCCTTGTTATAGAGCAGGGCTCTGACAAATACTCATATTTATGTATACACATGAAAACATGTGGAGAAACAATAGCTGTATACATTTTAAAGAAGCCAGAATGGTGAGAACTATTCGCTTCATGGCTCACAGTAATAATGACTTGTCATTTAATAAGGAAAGACCACATTCAGATCTTTCTGCACGGAAGCTCTCATTCAAGCTAAGGCCTAAGGAAAGGATGACTGAAAATCCATGAAAACTGCTGACAGTGTGAAGAGCTGCTGGACAACTTCAAAGAGAATTTTGCTATAATGTTGTACTCACTTCAGGGTATGGTCCATAATGTACATCCCTTGAATGCATGTAACCATTCAACCTAAATGAAAAAGCAATTGCATACTTTACCATGTTTCACTCTACAGATATTTTGCTGTTGGAAGTGGTGTGGGAGCCACTTGACTTAGCTCACCAAAGATCTTGTGCATTTTCTTGTTCACATGCCCAGATGGTAGCAGCTAGATTAGAAACAGCAGACATTCTGAGGAGTATACAAACCACTCAGCTTTGTCAAAAGTTCTGAGTTTAACTTGGATCCCATGACACAACCTAAATAACTGATTGCAAGCAGTGTTGCTTAGCCTTGCACAAAGAGGAGAGGACTTTAACACATTTGTTTCAGCTGTCATTCTCATTACGTAACTTGCTGAAAGCACTGATTCATAACTTTTTTATCTATGCCTATAGGCACATACAAAAATATCAGTTTTAAAAGAGGGAGCCCACTGAGCTGAATCTAGTCTCTGCTCCAGAACTACTTCAAGGTAAGGGTACATATTTTAAAATGTAGTTGGAAAACTTGAGAGAAGGGACATCCTTGCTCACTATGCCTGTACATCCTTGTTGTCATGTAAATCCTTTTCATGACCCTCATCATAAAACTTTTTCAAGTTTTTCATCTGCATTGTCCCTCCTAGAAGGAAATGTCTGAAATTCAGTGCTCTGCTCTTTACAAACCTGCTCTTTTTTGCTCTGAATGCTTTCCTCATTGGTTTACTTGTGCTTGTGACAACATACTAAGTTAAGCAGATCCTTTTCTTATTAAGGTTTAAAAGAACTCTTCATATGGATATTTCTTTCTCTACGTTGGACAGAAAGGCCAAAGGGGTAAGAAACTTGAACAGGAACCTCCAAATCAAAATTTATTGTGAATAATCTTTCCTCCGAAAGCTTCACATATTTAGCCTTTTAAAGGGAATTGACATTCCTTCCTGTCAAACCCACAGTTTTGTTTTGTTATGGGGCAGCCCATCTCTGCATTCTCAGTTCTTAGTGCACAGCTTTCTGAAACCCCAGCGAGTGCAGGCTTCACATACCAGAATGAGTGGACTCCAACAATTGTGGTGTTGATTTTGGTGTCTTTAGAATTTAGTTTTATTTTACATAGATCTTATGTACTTGTTCTATGTTATCCCTGCCTTGCTTCAAACTAGCAGATCACCAAAGGAGCCACCAGAGTTTGTCAGGGAATGGTGTGCAAACAAGCAGTGACATTCCAGAATGTGGATTTTCCTTATGCCAAGAAAAACAGCATACAGCTTGTAACCACAGCCAAACGCAACACAAATTCACATATCTGTTGGTACAGGTAATACAATTGCTCTTGGAACATGCCATTTCAAGATGGAAAGCCATTTCAAGATTAGAGTTTCTTACGTTACTGTGTGTGTGCTTGCTGCCAACATTGCCTGAGAGGAAGGAAAACAGAGGTATCTTTCACTTGATATTTTTCAATCATCCTTCTTAAATGCCAGCTCTGTCCCTATAAATGAAAAAATTACACCAATATTAGTGGCAGATTTCACTGAAAATAAATCCTTATATTCATACAATCCACTAGATTGTATTTATTCTCCTAATCACACAAATTACGGATTTGACTATACCTAATTTTTTGGTCTACCCTAGCACCATTTGTTTGGAAAAATATTCAGTTATTACAGTAATCAATACTGATAGAGCACCTTTGTATTGGCCAGCTGCACTCTCCATGAAATGGAGATTTCAGCCAGTTTGGTGGCATCCATGAAATCAGATCTCTGATTCAGCTAAATTACAACAAAACCAACTGTGTAATTCAGACAAAAAAAAAAAAAAAAGGAAAACTGGACAGCAAGACAAAGTCAGAACAAGGGTACAAAGAGATCCAAAGCTTTGTTTTTTCTGACTCATGAAAGGCTTGATCAATTTGAGAACAGAGAAAAACTACACAATTTACTGGTGGTTTTAAAGCAAGCAATCACATGATCATGTGACCCTTTTTCAGAACACCTACATGTATTCAAGCCAAACTGACAGAGCAAATCAGGACTTAGCATATACAATTTACACAGAAGACAGAAATCTGGATTATACAGAGCTGCATATCACTGTGTTTAAAAGATGTGTTATTTTAAAAGAAAAAGTTCTTTGAACCCTAGTGATAGCAATACAATTGTACTTCATACCAGTGAACCTTCTTCTGTTTCCTTACCGGAAAAAACACACAAGTGTCGAGATTTCATTTACTATAACTTACTAGTACTGAAACCTGTTGGTGCTAGAGACTTGGGTACCATTTTAGCATCTAATCAGAGGCAATTAAATCACTGTGGCATTTCAACATATTTCTGCTCATTGGTTCAGCTCCAGTAGCACTGAGATGTTAGAAAGTCACAATTTTGCCGTGATATATTTAAATTACATTAAAACTTTTACATGATATCAATATTTTTCATCTCTGCCATCCAAAAATACCCAAGACTGTTCAGAAGTCATCATCAGCAACTCCTGTTTTATGCTTTTATCCACATCCTCATTAGGACACTTTCAATTCTATCCTTCATTTTCCATTGCTGAACTTACCTTTGCAAGTACTATGAAGACTGAATTTGATTAAGGCAATTCATGTAATTAGCTCACTGTGTACTTATGCTTCAAATACAAACACAGATGCCTGAAAAGTGCCTGTAATCATTTTTCAAAAATTGATCCATTCCTTCTTATCTGAATCTTATAATTTTAATAACATCTCAAAAATTGGAACTCTAGTTATAAACCTTGGTTCAATGGAAGGCTGTGGTTCAGAGTTATACACAATTAACCCCTAAAAATGTGATGCCATATGTAACTGTGGGGCCCCACTGATTCTGGAAGAAAAAAAATAAAATAAACAATGTCAGAAGAAAGAAGTAATGAAAAAGAGGAATATTCAAAAAAAGGCAAGGTTAGAAGGGGTCTTAAAACACAATTCTATATTTGTTCAAGCCTAACACCTAAAACAGGTGATGCACTTCATTTCATATGTTCTTTCTGGAGAAGAATGATTGTTGCTATTTTGAGGGTACCCCAAATTTCAAAACTGTGTGTCTTTTTCACAACTACAGTTGTTGTTATTATGCTTTCATGCTCTTCTTTCAACAAAATCTGTTCATGAAAATTTTTAGTTGTTCTATGTGGAACAGCTGCAGTATAACCAACTAATAAAGCTGTAGTCCTTCTTGCCAAAAAGCTCCAAACTTAAATCTTGGACTGGGCCAATACATGATACATTATAATTGCTTTTAAGTAGTGTCATAGCTTCACATCAAGCAACAGCTAATTACTAAGGTTATGAAAAAGGTGCCCTGGCACTTAAGTATATTTTTCACATAAAGACTAATATACACATTCCCAGATAGAAATGATAAAACAGTAAATCAGATTCATTCCCTTTTAAATGGCTGGTCAGTAAAGCTAGTTCCAAGAAATGCTGATCTGTGTATATCTGCTGCAACACGATATTATTTTACTATTTCATCAGTTAGTGCCCTTACATCAGAATGTCATCCTCCCTTTTAAAATGCCAGATGGTATCAGATGACATGTGATGCTCTTAATAAAACAAATGAATACAAATAGGGGATAAAATTAATCTATTTTAAAAATGTTACATTTTTGCTGCCTGTTTTTGTCATTAATGCTATGAAATGCATTTGAATGAAAACATCATAACCTTTACCAGTATCTAGCAACACACTACAGAGGCAACAAATGTTCTTTGATCATCCTGTGGGGGCTGAAGGACTCCAGATAATGATTAATAATTATGAGAAATTTATAGGTATTTTTTCAAATCCTATCTAATTTAGCATAATCTATAATACATAAGACTAAAAGATAGTTCAGGCTGCTGCTTTCAATCCTGGTTCAAAGGCAAAACCTTTAAATAAAATGTTTTAGATAAAATAGAATCAATGCCCTTTGGGTAGAAAAAAGACTAAAGAGTAGTTAGCAGTGTGGTGACCACCCATCAAACCAGGGACTACTAATCAAAGCAGCACCCAAAGTGACTGTGGTTAGATAGAGGAAGTGTGCTGTCCAGATAACTGTGAGGGCTGATGTTTTTCCTAGGCAACATGGGCCATCAGAACAATGAGCCCACATCCACAGCATACGGATGTCACTGGTGGAGTGTCCACTGGAGCGGAGTGGTGGCTGCCCAGCACAGTTGTGCTCAGCAGGTATTTGACCTAGAGTCAGAGTCAAAGAATACCCTGAGTTGGAAGGAACCCACAAGGATCATCGAGTCCAACTACTGTGTCTGCACAGGACCACACAAAAATCAGACACTATTCCTGAGACCTGCTCCAAAATATGTCCTTACAGAAGAACAACTGACTCAAATCATCCTTTTCAAATAGAGTAATGTTATCCAAGAACTCCATCTGCAGACCACACTTCCCAGTCATTCCTAGCAATGAAATTGTCTAGCACCTTTACAACATTTCAGCCTACATTTTTCTTGTATGAGTCTCAGGGCTTTGAAAAAACATGGCTTTTGTAGCCCAAATTGGAAGAGCCTATCAAAACAGGACTACGTGTATTACAATAGTGATTAAGTATCCCCTCCTAATTAACTGTAGTATTAGTAATGCTTAAGGACAGCATTAGTAATGTTTGAGGAATTGAAGTATAGGAGACCCCAATGGTGCCAGGTGCTACAAACCTCTGAGGTATGAAATATTTTGCACTTCACTCAGACATTTTAGCACACTGCAAGATCAGGTCTTACTTATTCTAAAGGCTTGTGCTCAGAGGGATTATGGGCACAATGCAGTGGAGTCCAAACCAGTGCCTGCTGCCCAAATCTGTCCCAGAAACCAAAACAAAATAATCACATCAGCAAAGCATTAACAGCATATAGTGCTTTCAAAACTCACATAGGCACCCACAATGCTGCTCCATTCTGTGCCGGGTACCAGCACCAGCTCTTGTTGACAGTGACTTGGGAATGTTGCAGCTTTTCATTACAGGTTGTCAACAGGCCTAAAGGTCATGAAGGTATGCAAAATAAAGTCCTTGGAAAGCAAAGAGAGACCACTTCATTCCAGAAATTAGTGATAATATTTACTCCCAATCTGACACTGTTCCACCATGTGACAACTCCTCTGACTATTCCATCACAAAAGGAATGGAGATTTTGTTTAGCAAAATTTGGAGCATTTGGATAAAATGTACACTGGCAGAGTTGGAGAACATGTTCCTGTGCTTTTTCCTTTTACATCTAAGGAATAACTCTGGAATAATCCTTGACATGAAGGTAAACAAATTAACCTCAGTTTTAATATCTAGGGACTTGCTGTGAGTTATGGGGAATGGCATGTACTCTGAAGTGGATGTCTACTTATATATTTCTCTTTTATTCTTTCCTCTTGCCAAGCAACTTCAAATCATACTATGCAAAGTATCTTGGGTAAATGACCCCTTTAAACAGGGAAGGTTACAGAGGATGGTGGAAGAAACAATGTATGAAATTCCAGCTTTTCAAGAAAAGCCTTCATATGTGTGTATATATACATTTAAAACACACACACACCAAAAAACAACAGCAACAACAACAACAACAACAACAACAACAAAAACTTCTCTTTACCTCAATATATATTAGTGACAATACTTGTCACTAAAGGGGAAAAAAATGAAAAAAAAAAATAAAATAAAAAACCTTCCCCTATTTGATAACTGCCACTTATAATGCAGAGAGAATTGATTTACTGTTTTAAAAGCATTCTGCCAATCTAGAAGTTCCTGTGTTATCTAAATCAATGTCTTTCAGATGTCTGTGCAAGCAAAACAAAGCTCTATCAATTGAACAACCCAACAACTTTTCATATTAATCAGTGGGAACTTGATAAATTCCACTGATGTAGAAAATTAGCACCTTTGCATGTTTCCCAGATTTTGATTTCATTTGGACACTTGGTCATGAATTGTAAGTGCTGCCTGGCTGGCTGTAACTATTTCAGTTGAAATCCATTATTTCTCGTAGAATTATGTGCCTTGTTAGGGAAATGCCAGCTATTTCCATTCCAGCATCTGCACTGCAGTTGAGCTATTATTAACAGTGAGCTCATTAAAAAAATGAAAGAATCTGATTTGTGTCTTTGGGGTGGGGGTTACCGAGGCTTCTGCCGAAACAAATAAGCTGGCTGTGCTGCTTCCAGCTGACACAGCTGTCACAAAAACCTCCGCTGCCGCTGCACTGTGCGGGGATCCTGGGCTACGAGGCCTTGTAGCCATATGTAAACAATACAGCGCTGATGACAGGTTTACAACACTGGAGACAACATGTGCAGCTGTTAGCCACTGGTTTTTATAGTACAGAACAAATGTTTTTCGATTTGCAGGCGTTTGGCATGTAGCCTCTGCAGAAGCAGGGAGGAGGGGAGTGCAGGCAGCTGATGGCAGCCTTGCTGGGCCAGGCCACATGGGGGAAGGGGCTGAAGGCCGCATTTCTTTCTCCTTGCCTCCTCATCTTCTTCCTCCTCCTCACTGGAGGAGGCTGGATTCCTGTTGACTGTGTGTGTGTTTTGTGGCATTCATCTCCAGGGCTCCCAGTGGGGAAGGAGGCAAACATCAGCTGGGACAGGCTCTTGGAGCAGCTGATGAGGACTATGGTGCACCAAGCCATGTGTCCCAGCAACCATGGGAGGGCATTTAAAATGGGGTGGGTAAAGAGGGTAATAGAATTTGGAAATTCTGACCAAAAGTTCTTGAGTGTGAGGGTATGCAGAAGCCTGAAGGAGGAAGCCAGGGAGCAATGACACCTTGTTTTATCCTGTCCTGCTTATGTATTAACAACTCAAGTGCTGATTGCTTTCTGATCCAGCAGGCAGTATGAAGACTGCATGTTAAAACAGGTGGGAAAAATCAAAAAATAAGGAAATAACCAAAAAATGATATTTTTCCTGTAATAAATATCAGCAAACTTCTCATAAACAACATCACAACACACTAACTATATTTTACAAATAATTACTGTATTGTCAAACCTCTATGTATACAGGCACATTATGCTTTAGCCTTGGGCTTCTCAACTAGCCAAGACATGTCAAAATACAACTTTGTCAGCAATGTGTAAGTTTAAACGTGTTTCAAAACTTCTTGGCTCACACACCTTTTTGTGACAGAAAGACCCTGGCCCATACTGCTAAATGTGCTGTTAAACACACAGATCATGGTAGCCTAGTAGCATGTAAATGGAGTGTTATGGTACCTGTCTTCTAGCCCAGCAGGCAGTGTTATTGCATAGTTTGTACCTTAATAGATAAATTATCTCCCATTACATTGCTTGGGCCCATTTGATGTCCACAGGACAGTAAGTCCCTGGCCCTTACTGTCCTCTGACCCCAGACTGGCACTGCTTTGGTCAAAATTATACAGAAGGAGTATATGAACAAATAAAGTGCATTGTGAGTATGTCCTTGTCATGTTTAGTATATTAATGTGGATGTAGCCTTAGCACAGATGGCAGTGTTAAAGCATTAGCTTATACTTCTGTAGGACAATGGGCTGCTACAGTATGCTATAACTCCCTTTTACAAGGGGGAAGTTGGTAGCTTTACAAGATCTAAAGATGCATCTTTCACAAAGATTTTCAAGATAAACAGAAATGATCACTTGTGTAGTTACATTATTTGTAACTACACAAAATAAAATAACCAGGGAAGCTATTGCTTGTTCCAATCTGTAAACATTTCAGAAATTGGAAAATTGATCCAGAAAGACTGCACAATCAACTATTTCTGAAAATCTTTTCTCACTTGTTAGTTATGGTGTTGCTACCTTCCCCATTGATTTTACCCTTTACATTTTTTAGAAAGAAACTATATTTCTAAAACTAAATATATGAATGAAAGTGTCGAAAATTCAAGAAATTCAGGAAATGTGTTTTCTTTAGTTTGAAGCCTCAGGAATGTTCTGAATTCAAAATAATATTTCTTCTTTTATTTAAAGTATCTGTCTCTGCCAGGTAAGTTCAATTTTTACACCATGTTTTTGCTAAACAGTTATTTGTTTATGCTTCAGAAGCAAATGAAAATGAGCTTAAAAGCTTGTTTAAAATTATTTTTAGCCTTCTTGAATTATTTTGTAAAGAAGATTAAATCTCACCACATGACTGTAAATAGCTGCAGTGTGAGAAAAAAACATTCAGCAAGAAATTTTAATATAAGCAAAATAATTACATTATGACATAGCCAGAGGGAAATCATAAACGGAATAATCTTGATTTGAGAGAAAAAGATCTATCATTGTGCTGTATTTGATACTTAGCAGCATGTCCAGATGACTGGGTAACACATTAGAGAGAATTATTCCATCATATATGGCTTTTGGAAGAGCTGTTATTATGACATTCTAAGGCCTTCATCATCTAAGTTTAATTTTTGAAGTTGTTCAAATCCTTGTCAATATTAGTATTTTTTTCAGTAAGTGCTGGAAGTAATGACTGTTTATGGCACATCCTACTTATATAATGCCCATTTTCTAACAAGGTCATTACATAGCTATCTATAAAATTGCACATTCTTGCCTCAAAAAGCAGATGCAGCTGGAAAGAGAATTTCAGTTCTGAGTAACCATTTGTATATGAGATGCATGCTTCCACGAATGGCTTCCAGCCTACCATACGTGCTCTGCCTTTTAGCTCTGGGTGGGGTTTTATAGCCACCATAAACTTCATCCTCTAATAGATAAAAGCCTGCAAACACAGATGGATGATGAAATTGATGATGGTGCTCTCCTGCAGCTGCCCTCCCTAGTGAGTACTAGGAGCTGACACACGTGACCATATGGAGGCATGTGAGAAGTTTGCTTCTGTTTTTAAATCCATGTGCTAAACATGTGGGTTGTGTTAGTTATCCATGGCCTGTCCCAGTGCTGCCTTGCTCGCAAATGATGACAAGTGTCTCCTTCTGCCTTGCAAGGCAGGGACTTAGTGTGCATCATCTAGAGCTCAACCCACACACCTGCAATGGGTCTGGGCTGTAGAGCAACATACTGCAGGCACTCCGCCTTTTGCTCCTACCCATCCGCAGCCTTGGAAAGCTGGGAAACGCTGTGCCTACTTACCATTTTGCTCTCAGATCAGCAAGCCTGGATAAGAGAAAATGAAGAATCAAGCTCAGTACCCTCATTCTAAAGTCAGGGAGACAGGATCTGCCAACTCTCCACTTTGGTGTTTTCCATTCTCTACTCTAAACACCTTAGACTGTGTTTTGATTGCAAAAGTTAGACACTTTTCCATACTGAAGCCCCTTCTACTCCTTATTGGTTGCCTGATCACAAATCCCTTTAAGTTCAGATGTTATAAGTAAATTCTCATTCATGGTGTTGTTGTTTTTGTTTGTTTGTTTTGCTTTGTTTTGTTTTGTTTTCATTATTTTAATAGCTGAATGTTCTCGGAATACTGCAATGTCATCCACTGATGCAATGCATAACTCACTTGACACTTTACCTGTGTTTGGAATGAGCAGATAAAATTATGTTTTAAGAGATGTCAATTATGTATTAAAATGGGCATAAAAACAAATCAGGATACTATAGATAAAATGAGGTCATAATAGTGATAACTGAATAGTGTAATTTTTATAATACTAGTGACTGATGATCAAGAAAAACAAAAGAATGGCAGAGCAAAAACATAAGGAAAGAAATATCAACGTTCATGTCTGTCTGAAATCAGAAGTGGAGAAAGTCTCTGCCTAAACATATAAAAGTTGTTTAGATACATCAGGTCCCTTTACTTTTCCTTTGTCTATATACTGGCATTATCTATACATTGGCATTATTCCTAATCTCAAGTCAGTCCTTTTCCACGTGTCTCATTCTTGTGAATTTGTTCACAGAAAAACTGCTTCTGTCAGATTATTCCTGAGTCGCATTTTCTTAATCCCTCAACTGAAATTTCTGATCAAGTCTTTATCTCTCCTTGGCTATTTTAAAACATTTTTCAGACTTCTCAGGTAACCATTCCCTAGCCTGTGAACAACAGGATAAATTTTTCCTTGAATTTTCCCCATCCTGTGAAACAAACAACAATAACAACAAAAACCCAACACTTCTTTTATTGGAATGTAAACACTTAACCACATCTACAAAACTCACCAAGTAGTTTGGAAAGGAAAATGGAGTAATGCAATTACTGAGGTAGTATGTCCACCCTTTTGGTGTTTTGCTTGTAAGGTGACAATTCTCCAACAGTCACAGCACATAGTATCTGCCAGCCTGGAAGAGTCAGTGCTGTAGTTATCAACATTGCAGCCATGTCCTCCTCCTCTGTTTGGTCCAGACCCTGCTCAAAATGTTGGGTTGTGAAAGTCAGTATGTGCTAGGAAAACAAACTATTCTTTGGCCAAGCAGAATCCCCAGAGGACTTCTTGGCACTGTGAGGAAAATCCTTGCTGTTCTAGCTATATTTCAGCTACATGCAGGAAAAAATAGATAAGATACTGACAAGTGTCAAAGGCTTGCAAGATATACTGCCCTAGACCAGTGGTCTCCAAACTTTTCTGATTATACACCAGTATCAGTAATGGATTTTTGACCATACACCCCAATATATGCATATTTATTAATAAAGTATATACATTCATTCCAGTACTAGTATATTATGTGAAGTATAAAACATAAAGAGAAATAGAAATTAACATAAAAATTAGATGAAGATGAAATAAACACAATTTCTAAACTGTTTTATTTATTTGTTTATTTATTTATTTATTTATTGCAAACAATATTTTATTGCCTCACCCCACTGGCTTTTCTTCCACACTCCCTGAGGTATGCACACCCCAGTTTGGAGACTACTGCCCTAGATGATGCTGGGACAAGTTAGGTTTTCTAATAACAAAGAGGAATGCTTTCACTGATCCAGGATGGAGGTTTAATAACAGGAAAATGAGTACAGCAGACAAAAACTCCAGGAAGCCAGAAGCAGAATGGTACATGCTCTGAAATCTCCCTTTTTAATCCTCCCACAACAACCCTCTATCTGAGGAACATAATAGAGTATTTGCAAATCTTTTGAAAGGGGAAGAGTTTCTCCTTAGCTTTCAGAAATCAAAGTTAGCAGGAGTTATCTATCTTGTTTATAACATGAGGATGATTTTAATGACAGAGCCAGATAATGAAACTACTTTCTGTACAATATAATGAAAATCTATAAAGTATGCTGGAGATGATCAACAGTTTAGTAAAACTCAGCCCCAAGTCATCAATGCTTAATATTATTTTCTAGCAATTTCCTGCACTTGGCACTGGCTTGATACTAGGGAATAGAAATTTTCTGCTGTTATAAATCACTGTTCCACCTCAACATTAACTGTCTGCTTCTTCTACCAAATGGTCAGAGGCATTTCCCTTTCCTTCATCATGAAAGCCTAATTAGGTAATACAATTTGTATGCCTAAGGAAATTTGAGGATATAAGGTCATGATTCTCAAGTGTGTCTATCTAACTTACAGAATTGGTCCCCAGCACGTATCATCATGGAAACTTGTTTGCAAGTATAATGAGAAACTACATTTCAATATAATTACTATTATATCTTTGTTCTTATACATCATATATTTTTTAAAAAAACTTGTCCATCATCAAAGAAGATTTTTTCAAGACTTTCTTGATAGCCTTATACAGAATAGAGCCCATTTAGGATCTGTTAAAGTCCAGAAGACTTATTGTTGTCAAGACAATGTCTGTCATGTAAGTGGTGCCAGTACAATCATACTATTGCTATGTTCTTGTTATCTAGAAAACCTTTATAAAAGTGAGAAGAAACAGCTTGAAATGAATAAAAACTGTGAAGTCCGAAGTATTACCACAGCTCCAGTAATCTGCCAGTTTTCCACAATGAATTTTGATGTTTAAAACTTATGAAATAAACAGTGCAGACAAGCAGCATTTTGACATGACCTGACTTGCAATTTGCACCTCTGAAAAACCAATACTTTTTCGTTCTCTTGAGTCCCTTTAATCAACATGTCTCATTCCACCTCATGGCTGGCACTTCTGCTGCAAGAATCTAAATTCTCATTCAGATATGCTAAAAGTAATACAGTCTCCTAATGAACCTCTTCACACACAGAGGAAAAAATCCCCTGAAGGAAATCAATGATTTAACATTATTTTGTTCTCTGCTTAGAAATGGGCTGGTTTTCTGGCCTAAACATGAGAGCATGTATAACTTACAAACACGGACAAAGTTACTTGCTAGCACATTGATTAAAGGTTCCTCAGGGCTCCTAAGATCTGGGTCCCATTGGACCATGAGCTTCACATGTTGTAAAATCTTGATGTGTACACTCAGCTGCCACCATTCCCCAAGTTCCATCAGTCCCTATCCTGCAACACACCCATCCAGTGTCAGCATTCCTAGGAAAGAGGGTAGTTTAGATGAAGCATCTGCCAACAAAGCATTTATTTCATCTGCCTTGCAAGTTTCTCCTGAGAAATCACTAGGAAAGACAGTAATGAGGGATGGGCTGTGAGCCAGAGGAGCTGTCTTGGCAGACTGCACAGACCTTGCAGATCACAAGTCAAGCCCTCCTGAATGAAACAATGAAGCAGCTTAGTATTTATTCTTATTCTCCATCTCCAGTATTTCTATTATATTACAAGCTGTGAAACCACTTAATTTCTTATTTACCAGATGCTAGTTCCTTTCTTATTGATAATTTGGACCAAGCTTCATGGGAAGAACAACAGAAACACAATTAGAAGTCACAGAGAGGAAGAAAAATCTACTTGAAATGTACTGAGAACATTTTTGTTTCTTTAAAATGAGAAAATAGCTTCACTTTTATAATTAGCTAACTTTTAAACAGGGGAAATAATATCTACTAGTGAATTGGACGGTAGTAGTTCTTTCTGGTCACAATTTCATCAATCTCTGAGAAGTGGTAGTAGGACTCCTTCTCTTCCCCTTCCAGTTTGTAACAGATCTGAAGAGGAATATCAGCCTCTCTGCTTTTTTAATTCCCAGCTGGCTTCCCAGGTTTGAATTACACATGCACTGAATGGAACTAAAAAATGCATTGAAATGAAAGAAAAAATGTTTTCTCTGTCCTGCAAGATGCCAGTGCTGTCAAAAGCTGGTTTAGCACTTCAGAGCACTCTGGTTCCAGGTTCTTAGCCATAAGAGCCATGTGTATAGTGTCTAGGCTAATTTTGACAGCCAGATAAGGCTTCTTCAGGGGTTTATTTCCCATAGATAATATCAGTTGAGACCCTGTCATTGCTTGCCATATTTTTACAGGTCATTGTACATAGCCTCGCTTTTAACACAGGCAAAGCTAAACTTTCTAAAATATGAATTTTCTTTTACATTGGTTGCTTTCCTTTCTAAATCTTCCCTTCAAACAGCTGACACTAGATTAGAGGAAAAACTGGCATCCAAATTGAAGTGCAGGGAGCTCTAATGCCGAGGCACACAGACATGATGCAGACAGAGTTTGCATCTGAAAGCAAGACTAGCTTTATCGGTAGGTTACTCTCCCTCAGCTAATTAATGCCTTCACAAGTAGGACTAAGTAAGTTGTGTGCAGCTCCATTACAAAGCATCTATGAAATGCTGGACACCAGCTAGAAAATCTGTGTGATCTCTTACCACATTGTGCAGATTTAGTGACTTTGGTCCCTGCTAGCTGCAGAGATACAATAAATACATTCTTAGTCTGCTGCCAAGCATCTGTATAGACTTAAACATCTGTATAGAAGGAACTTAAATGGATTGTGTAATATAATGAACAGCAGGCTACATAATTACCCTTTATTTACTTGTAACAAATCAGTTACTACAAAGAATTGTATTTTCTACACAGAAAAAAAAATGCTACTTCAATTAAATAGGAAACTGCACTTGCATTAATTCTGTCAATGAGCAGTATAATTTAAAAGTGGCCAGGGTGAGTATAAGGACACAGAAAATAGATTTTTTCTTTTGAAGAGTTGGCAGTAGCACACCAAGTCTTTGCAATAATTCCAAAGAGTTATTGATTTTGGAGCCAAAGAGAACCAACGCATTCATCTGCCTTGACCTCTTGTACAGCAGAGGATTTTGCCCAGCAAATTCTCCAATAAACCAGGAAGCTTTTTTACTTAGTTTTAAAAAGACCTCTTTTAAACAACAACAACAACAGACCCTGAACTAATGATGAAGCTGAAACCTGCATGTTCAACTCATGACATAAAATACAAATAAGAGTGAATTTGGAACTTATGGCCCAGATTTATTTGAGTGACACATTTAGAGTCTGCCACATTTTCACACAACTTCTGACACTTACTCTGTCAGTCAGAAAAATCCTTCCCCTTCTGACTTGCATTGCAGTGAAGAGAAAACACCACATTTAAGACTTATTACATCTTGAGCAGTATGTGTGAGTTGTGCTAGATGGAGCATGAAGAATTTAACATCCACACCATGGCTCTGGAGTGATATAAATATGATCTAGATTGATCTAATAGTCCACATTTCTGTCTGAAAAAGAGAGCATTGGAGAGCTAGAAAATGTGACTAATGCACTGAAAAACTGTCATTCACTTGAGTGTGCAGAGAACATGAAACAGTAGCCCTAAGGAATAAAATTCTTTGCACACAGCTCTGCACAGTGCATCCTCCCAGAGGACTGTGGAGTCCAATATGAGAACATCGAGGCTTTTTTGATTGACCAATTCACCAAAAGAAGTCACCCAACTAGTAGGGTGCAAGTGTTGCTATAAATTTGTCTGGTGGGGAATACAGAATAAGGGATCCCTTATACATTTCTATTCCTGTTCAGGCTGAGCCTTTCCACACCATCTATACCCTTGCCATTCAATGTAGGAAGAGGAGCCAGAGATATGCTTTGCCACAGTGTGTCTGCCTTGTCTTCATTCAGATCAGACTTTTGAAATCTTAGAAACTGTAGGGTTTTATAGAAACAAGCAAACAAACAAAGAAAAAACAATTAAGTGTTATTCACAAGTTCTTTCCCTCATCTGCTCAGCTTGGAAATGATCTGTTTTCCCAAGAAATCTTAAAGTTTGGAGTGACAGACAACTTGGAGAGAGAGGACTCTCTCTCTCTTAAAAGGGACATGATCCTACTGCAGCCTGACCTGAGCTAAGAACTCCAGGATGGTGCTGGGATTCAGCTGAGTTTACTTATCTCTGAAGAAGAACAAAAAGACCAGCTGTAGTTAGAAGTGTTTTTCCTTTATTGTTTTGACATGAATCCCTCATGACATGCAAATATCTAGAAACACTAACAGTGGAATAATCTCTCAGTGAACAGTGAAGCTCTGAGGGCACTTTTAGGTCTGACATTTTAAAATATGCATTCTTGCTTATTACAGACGACTATGTAATGTATATCGTAGTTCTGTAAATTACCTAACAATCCAAGTGTATTTAAAAATCATTAGAATAATTATCAGAAGAAATAACTTTGTATATAAATCCTACCTTTCACCTCACTTGAATGTGTCAACTGAACTCATGTAGAAACAAACAACTTCTTTTGCAGGATATACACATACCTCAAGAGAGTATTTTCAGCACTGGAAATTACAAGATGGTATTTCACTGCCCTATGATATTTGATAGCTTTGATCTGATTTGTGTCTACCAAAGAGTTGCCAAATTTTTGAAAGTGTGAGGCCTAAGGTATCTCTGTAAAATTCATGTGTGAGCACCTGTCATGCATTAAATGCATCTTTTTGGGTTCCAGTTGGCATTTGAACATGAAAAATTGGTATCTTTGCATTCCAAGCAGCTCATGAACCTAGTTTTAGATTTCAATTTTACATGCAAGTAGGCTCTTTACGTACTAAATGAAACATGTTATTCAATAGAGATAAGCAGTAAAATATCTATACTTCTGGGCAAACCAAATAAATATGTCTTGTGTTCAGAACAAGAACATTGTTCTCAGGTAAAATCTTTAGCTCATGAAATATAATTCGGAACTCAGCCATGATGTTTTTTATAATAAAATGTGCCTTTAAAATAATGTTACTAAATCAACATTTAATTCCCATACTCTAAGAAAAACTACTCAAGGGTCCATAGGTTATCTGCTGGATATTGGATTTTTAAGTCCCTTTCTCTTCCTGATCTCTAGATTATACACATTTTCAATCTCCATTATGTAGTCCTTCTGTTTAAGCTGAAGAGACTTATATTTTTAGGGCTGGAAATGGTCTGTTCACTGCCTCCTAACAGTTAAGATGGCAGTTGCTGCACATGCATACATGTCTGAAACCAGTGAACTGCATGGTCACATCACTACAACAGTTATTCCTCCTTAACCACTGATCCCAGCTGTCAGAAATATGTGTCAGATTTGAAAATGTAGTCTAAAGTGACAGGGGATGGTTATTAATGCTACTGAAAAACTAGTGTACTTCTCTACTGATGGAAGAAATCTTATGCCATTAGCAGTTAGGTTAGAAAAATGCAAGTGAGTTCTTAAATTCCAACTTTGTTCCTTCTTCTGGCCTTGTAAGAAACCAGATACTAGATAAGAAGGACCAACTACAGTTTCATGACACTAAATCTTCAGAAATCTTAGCAATTAAATAAAAATAAAATAGCAAAAGCTGACTTTATGCTATTTTTAGTTGCCATTTTAACCAGAATATCAGAAATTTCAGTTACAAAGGTTTTGTGACATCTGACACCAATCGCATCAGACCTATTCGGCTGCTTTAGGTCCTCCAAGCACAGGTTGGTTCCCTGATGACATTTCTGTACAATACAAGTTGTAGCAGACTCTGGCAAAAGACTAATACGTTCACTATTAAAAATCTTATTTCTAAAAATAGAAGGATCTTATTGTGACAGGTGGTGATGCAAACAATGTTTCCTGTGTACGTATTTTTTATGAGTAGGATAGTCTGCCACCTAAGAGGAAGATAATTTATAATAATCAACTCTGCAAACCTTGCTCCTGTCATTGCTGTTGCTCTTTGATAGGAGATGAATAAGCAGTACCAGAAACGTCAGTAAAGATGCAGTAGTTCCAGTTTAGCAGACATATGCCTATCTTGCAGGACAGGAGTGTACTGTGCACTAGAAAATAGGTTGCATTTTCATCTTCACACCTTTACTTACTTTTCAGAAGTCAACATTGTCTTGATTTAAATTACATGTGTATGTATACACACACAAATAATCCTTGTTTCCTGCTTTCAAAAGTAGTTACATAGCATATAACAGTTCATATGTACTGTATATCTACATTCTTAGCAGAGGAATATGTTATACAAGTTCCATGCATGGATTGGGCCCAGATGACCAGGGGTTAGCAGTAGCAGAGGCTGTGCAGAAATATAGAAGAGGTACATAACTACAAGATCATGGTACGTTTCTTTAGGTACAGATTACTACTGTACTGAGATGTTTTCTATATTTAATGGCAGAACTGTATTTTAGGTTTTACTGAAATGTTCCCTGCTTTTAACAGTTACTGTTTTATCAAATCCTGCAGCCCTCCTGATGATGTCAGTGAGAGTTTTTTGTAGACAGGGATTTTGGGACTTAGCTCATTATAGAAAAGATGACTGATGTGAGTGTGAATACAGATGCATTGATCTGTTGACGATAGCATCCAAAAACAGCCTGACACAGGTCCAGTTGGCAGAGACCAACATGAGGATACAAAAATATGGACATTTATCTCCTGGGACTAACATGCCTGCCACTTGAACCAAAAGACTGCATAACATCCTAATGTACTTGGCCAGTGCAGCAGCCAGCAAGATTACCATTCATAGACTTTGAAATGAAACACCCTTCACCCTGTTTATGCTTCATGCATGATTAAGTGCTAGGAAAGCAAGCCATATCAGTGCGACAATCTGTCAAGGAGATGAACCTTTTGCAGAATGACAAAACAAAAAACATCTAAACATATTTTCAGTGTTAAACCTCTTGTATTCTTGTTTATAGAGTATTACAAGAAAATTGTGTTAAAAGGACATTAAGGCTGAAAAGTCAAGTTCCACAATGTCAGGAAATGTTGAAATTCAGACTGCCTATGAAATCAATTTTGTTCTTTTGGTAATGCTCATTATGAGCCAGTAATTAAAAAGCCTCACATTGTATCTTTGTATAGGACCCAGGCCTTCCTCAGTGCAGAGCATTGATGGTGCTCAGTGTTTAAAAAGCTCTTTAGTAATTTAGTTTATCGTCATTATTTAGTGAGTTTTTATTTATTTGCTCACATGCCCGTGTACGTGCTATTCAATGCCATTTCATTCTCCAGCATCCCTTATGTCATGTCACAAGATAATAAGATAATTCAGGTCGGACAGGACCTTAGGAGGTTTCCATTTCAGCTCAAAGCAGGGTCAGCTGTAAGGCTAGATGAGGTTGCTCAGGGCTTTATCCAATCAAACTCTGAAACCTGCCAGGGACGGAGGCTGCACAGCTTCTCTGGACAACCTGATCCACTGCCTGGTCACCCTCTTTGTGAAAAAGCTTTTCCTTAAATCCAGTCTGAACCTCTCCTGCTCCCACATAGTCCCATCATCTCTTGTCCTCCCATTGTGCTGTGAATATCCTGGCACTGCCTTTTTGGTAACCTTCCAGTGGTGCTGGGGGCTGCTGTTAGGTGCTCTCAAAGCCTCCTCTTCTACAGGCTGGGCAAGTGCTGCTCCTTCAGCTACTTCTCACGGGGCAAGTGCTCAAGCTCTGACTGTCCTGCTCACCTTCTGCTGAACTCCTTCCCATTTATCAATGTCTTGAATGGACACAGTACTCTAAATGTAGTGTAATGACTGATGAAGATAATCACTTCCCTGGATCTACTGGCTATGCTCTAGTTAATACAATCCAGGTTACTTTTGGCCTTATTTGTTGCCAATGCACACTGCTCTCTCATGCTCAGCCCATTGTACCCCTGACCCCCAGGTCCTTTTCTGCAGGGCTGTGCCTCAGGCAGCCTGTCCCCAGCCTGCACTGTGTCTCAAGGTTCTTCCTTCACAGATACAGAGCTTTGCATTCGTCCTTGATAAATTTTGTAAGATATTTGTCAGCGTGTTTAGGTCTCCCTGGAGGGCAGCTCTGTCCTCAATGCATCAGCTGGTCCCCTCCAATTAGGTGTGATCTGCAAACTTGATGAGAGCACACTGTCATCTCCTCCAGATAAAGATAAGCCTCAGGACAGGTACCCTGGTAGAGCAAATCTGTTAACCCCTACCCTAAGTGACCCATCGACTATATAGTTTTTTATCAATCTAGTTGTAAACCCACCCAGACCACAATGTCCTGTGAATGCTGCCACCACCATCTTCATAGCAGATGGATGCTGGGCAAAGGCATCTGCCACTGCTGAATGGGTGTCCCTCTGCAGAGCATCCCTTCTTGCCTGCCTGCATCCTTTCAAGCCTGCCAGAATGCCTCCTGCCTATGGCTTACTTGGTTCATGAACTCCATTGCCACTGCACACTCCTGCCACATGGCCTGCCTCATAGCAAATAAACAATATTCCTTTTCTGTATCATGCAGTACATGGTCTTATGACTCATTTACTGCATGCTGTTTTGTTCTTCTGATTAGAGGTGTGGGCATTTCAGCATAAGATTTTCTGTGGAACCCATTTCTGCCACATGTGAGTAGCAATTCTTTAATCTCTGCAGCCTCCAGGAGAGGTAAGGAGGTGGATGTGGAATTGTTCTGATGTGGAATTGTCTCTGCTGATTTTGAGTTACATTTGAAATTCACGAGTCTGATTATTCATAGGATTTAGCATTATGGAGCACATTATTCATTCTGATAACAACTCTTAAAAGTTTTAAGTTGGGGCCAGGAATAGTCTCAGAGGCTAAATTTGTGCACCCAGGAAGTGAGAAACACATACCGAGAATTATTCATATTCAGACATCTGGCTTTAGAGCTGTCAATCACCGCCCCTCTCCATTGACTGCACAGAAAATCTGGGCTCTGCATTTCAGGCAGTTATGGGAAGTTTAGCATGCTTTGCTCCAAATCACTCCAGCGATTCTGGCAGACCCCAGTCTTGCAAGGAGCACTGAAAACTACAAGAGGACATAGTTGCAGTCCCAGGCTCTCACACAAAATACCACCATCTGCCACGCAAGCACCTTACTGATAAAAACAATTTTCAGTAGATGGCCCTGCCTAATTGTCTGAGTTTAGTCCACCCATTCATTAAACATGGTAGGGGCCTTGAAATATGCAGTTGATATATTCCACACATCATCAGGCAACTGAAGACAGTAACAAAACATTTATACAGAACTCCCCCTGGACAGTCACTCAGTCAGGTATTTCTTTAAAGTATTTGATTTTGGAAACCTCAGCAGCAATTCTACCAACAGGATCAAGCATTTATTTGTTTGCATAGGTAAATATTTATGAAACACCAAAAATGCTCAAAGCTCTGCTAAACACTTCTTCAGGATAGCTTTCAACATAACAGCTCATTTGAGGTGAGTCAAGTAGATGACAGCAGACTCAGATCTTT
This sequence comes from Anas acuta, assembly GCF_963932015.1. NCBI lineage: Eukaryota > Metazoa > Chordata > Aves > Anseriformes > Anatidae > Anas > Anas acuta. Next base: position 115,929,879 of record NC_088980.1, on the reverse strand, counting down.
CTCCAAATCTAAATTATCCAACAACAACAACAAAAAGAGGTATGCATCTAAGGTCCATGGGAAGGCTATCAATTATACGGAAACCTAAAGAAGAGTTATAGGCGAGACAGAAAGACACAAGGAAACATAGCTGCATTCTGAGTTTTCAGTCAAAGGGGAAACGTAAAAGCAGCAAAAGAGAAATTCATTATACTTTTCAAGATTGAATGGGAAACATAGGTCTCAAATGAGCCAGAGTTCAGCAGAAGTCTGCCTGCAGGTAGGTTTAAGATTAAGTACTTGGAGTGAAAGCACCTAAGTGAAAATTCAGGCAGATTCTTATTTTACCCAAGCCACCTCCATAGTTAATGATTATTCATCTCAATAGCAGCACCATCCTGTGTCCATCAGTAAAGAAAAATTTGCATACTTGAAGCAGCTAGGAATTTACTGAGAAAGCCAGAGAAGGATAAGCATGTTAGGGCAAAATTAAATTAGGACTGTGAAAGCGTAAGCTTCTTCTGGCTACAGGCTAAACATTGTTGCAGCAAATTTTCATGCTCAAAGATTTCTTTTAAGAGTGGCTTGTGATGGATCTTGTCTTGCAAAAATAACATCTGAGCCGATCTACAGCTCTCAAAGCTGGCACCATGGTTAGCTTAACATATCCCCACTCTTTTCTAAAATGAGCAGCTATAAAGTTACAGGACATAGATGAAAGTGTTATTCTTTTGTACTAGACACTCCAACTACTGGTGAAAAATGAGGAAAAGTAATTCACACTTTACTAACAGCAGACTAAATTAACTGAACTCTAGTGACAAGTGGCAGATAAGAAAAGGTTTTTGAACTGAGGACAAGCCCCAGATCCTCTGCTCTTACAGACTACCCATGTCAGCAACGCTTACAGACAGAAATGTCAGCAGCATCAACCCACTAGGAATGCTGTATTTAGAAATGATGGAGTGTGTACCCATAATCTAGTTCTACGCCCTGACTGCAGTACTAGAATGGATGGGGTAGTATGAGATTTCAGGCTCACAGTATCCTCAGCTCATCCCCTCCACACAAATTACCGTGTTTATCACTGGTGTCATCCTGTGCGATGGATTTCAAGACTCATGTCATATTGCTTTTGAAAGAGCAGAAGCACAGGACCAGGCAATAGAACTGGCTGGAAAAAACTGTGATGAAACATTTCTTTCACTGGAATTTCTCAAAGTAAAAATTCTGGGTGGAGATGGTTGAATTTTGACTATATTTACACATTGAGGTAGTTTTTGCATTTGTAAAACTTTGGAGCAAATTGAGAGAGATGTAATAAAGAGATTTCTCACTAGATTGTTACATGAAATTCCTAATGAGAAAGAGCACACATACTCCCATTATGACTGGTGGCAGCCTCTGTAAAAGAAGAATCCATCAGATACTTCTTTGCACTACACAGGAAGCATCAGGCAAACACAGTCACTACCGAGTTTGGAAGGTATTACCCAAAGGTTAGTTTTCCACGTTTAAATTTAATTTCTCTTACTGGCCTGAATCATTCACAGAGATATATGTGAGTGCACCCTGTAGTCTTGTGAATTAAAAGAGAGAGAGAATTCTCCCAGAGCAGTTGAAAAATAAGGAAAATTAAATTAAAGTGGTTGGGGGGAAAGCAGCAAACTGCTCTATATTTCTCTTTCTCTCACTCTGGAGATGGTGTGTGCATGTAGATGTAAAACCACTTAGGTTCCTTTACCTGCTGAAAGTAAAGGAAAGCTGACTTTTCTCTCTGGCAGACATACCAAATGGCTGACAGCACAGTGTATTATTCATTTGCACTCTATGAGTCATTGCCTGCTCTGTTAGTCAAGGAAAATTATTGTGACCAAGGGGAAAGGTGAAAAATAGTCCAAAACAGAATTATAGGCCTCTATGTACCATACTTTATTATCAAATTTACAAGCAGCCATGTGCCAGGACAAACAAAGAACTGACCCGTAAGACAGAAGAGCACAAGAGTTGGTGGGTTTGACTCTCACTTGTATACACACTCATGGTCTTCATTTCTTCCCTCCAACATCCAAAACCTTGCACATTAAAAATTTCAAAGCACAATGTAAAAAATTCCTTTCACAAATGCATTGTTCTGATAAAACCACAAGATTAAAACTTTTTTTTTTTTTTGACAAATATACCATTCATTTATAACATTCCATTTGTAGAACTCAAAGCATTATCCAACAGCAAAATGCCACTGAAATATCCTTTATTCTTAAAGATAGAAACCAAAGCCTCTCAGTCCTACTCAAAGCCAGTTCACAGCTAAACCAGGAACAGAGAACAAATGTCCCAATAGCCAGAATTCCTCCCAAAGCTTTTTTGCACCCTAGTTTCATACTGATTGCTTTAGTTCTTGTTGCATAAAATTGTGGGTTGTTAAGATATGAAGCTGAACATAATTTGTGGGGAGAAAATTGGACTCTGTGCTAGGACAGCTATGGTGGCATCCTGAAAGTTTGGATTTCTCCCCTAAATTTCCCATATGGTTCTTAAGCTACCCCCTTGCTTTTGTTGTTGCTGTTGTTTGTGTTGTTGGGTGTTTTTTTTTTTTTTTTGTTTTGTTTTTTTTTCTGTTTACTTTATGTTTATTGGGACTAAAAATAGCTTTTTAACTCACAGACCTTCACAGTCTGTGATGTACTGAGATACTCAAAAAAGCGTTGCTTAGAAACAAAAATAAAAATCAAAGGTCCCTAATTTGGCCTCCCAAAGGGAACCTGGGAACTGAAGCAGTATCTTGAGACCATGCTTTTACCTCAGTGCACTAGAGACTGTTCACAGGCAGAAAACAGGACTGTCTGTGAATTGCTTTGCTTTGAATAGCAGGTGACCCAGCAGCATGTGTCACGTCCCAGGCCGCTGGCTCCGAGTAACCCAGCAGCCACACAGCCTGGCAGTGGCATTGCTTCAGGTGCCAGCTCTGGAGGCACTTCGGAACCTTTGAGTCCTCCAAGAGCTTCAGCAAGCTGAGTAGGAAATAGTTCCTACCAGCAGCTGCTGCACTGAGTGGGACTCTGATTTGAATAATTCATTTGGATAGCAATATACAGGTTAGTTGATCAGTCATTAATTTTCTTGCTTCCCAGTTTTTCCTAATTATCTCCATCTCATAGAAGGTCCACAAGACATGTTTCTTGGTGAGTATACCTACTCCGTGTTACTTTCTGCAAAAGTACAACATATGTACAATCATTCAATACTATTTAATCTCTTAGCTCCCCTTTTAGTGCAACATATTCCACTTCTGAACTCCTGTAGATAATAGTTGACCTCTCTTTCCACAGAGAGGAATATTTTCCAACACTGGTCTTATATGCTGCAGCAGAAATACAGGTGTTGACAGAAATTTCAAGAAACAAATATCTATTACAGACCTGAAGCTTTTTCTGTGTAAAAATTTCATTTCTTTTTTTTTTTTAAGTCTAAAAAGTAAAGCTGGTGAAAACAATATTTTTCTGGCACAAATGTTTATTGCAGGACTGTGTAATAGTGATAGGATGGCACATCTAGTCACTGTTTTGCTCTGGTAGTTTGCAAATGGATAAGTTTTTCTTTTCCAGTGCCTATTTCTGCCCTAGATCCTGTTATGAGTACAAATTGGGAGGCATGTCCTATCCTTTATCTATACCTGATACCCATAGGCTATGAAGTGCAGGAGACAGAGTACTAGCACCTCTGTGCAAGCACAGGGCAGTGGTCACAGGTTATAAGAGGAGATTTATGATTTAGCTGTTGGAACAGTTGGTTCTGCAGAACAAGATCAAGTTACTACAACACAAGCCTGCCAGTGGACCAAGCTGGAAGGAAGACAAGGTATGCAGACACTAAGTACATATTATCTTTAAATAGCAAAGCTGCATCAACAGAAGTCTGAAATCTTCCGAAGCCACAGGGGACACAACTACAGCACAGGGTGCACTCACTCACCACTGTGTCTGTCCCATGGGATGTGCAATATGCACTGTCTGCATGCTGTTCCCATGTCAGGAAGCATACCAGGTGTGCTCTGTTTTCCTTGCCCTACTTTCCTTAGGGAAGAACACAGCAGCTGGGAGGGAGCTGTGGTGCACTCCTGTGTTGTCACTGCTTTGAGGCTTGGGGGTATAGGGTGAGGTGCATAAAGCACCTGATCTGCAGTCTAATGTAGGGGCAAAGTCTTCATTTTTGACAGCAGAAAATCCATGCACAGCAAACTTCCTCATACAACCTGGAAAAGATTGACCCTGTAGAGCTGTGTAAGACTGCTTAGCAGAGGAAAAGGAAGGAGTTCATGGATACTTTTAAATGTCATTGTAAGGCAGCTTCACCTTGAAAAAAAAAATCACGAAGTCCTAACAATAGTCTGTGATAAAAAGATTAAGGCATACATGAGTTGTAAGGAAATTAATACCTCTGTACTCCTCCTGTAGCTTTTGATGGACCATTTAATGAGAAGCAGTAAGAGTAAAAGAGCAAAACCCCTCTGGCCTTCTATGCAATTTTTAATTAAGTGGCAAGACACGTTCTTGGAGCATTAGATGTGGATGCTCAACATAGTATCAAACCAGAACTATTTAACAATCAAGCTTTCTTTCCTTTTATATTTCCTGTCTGAGCTCTCACAAATTCCAGCACCTCACCCTTATATTCATGTAACATTCACAGCTTTTCCTCACCCTCTGTTTACCACATACCACTTTGTTTACCTACAATACTCACACCAACCTGCTCTTCAAACCTATGTCCAAAAAACCTTACAAAGCTACTGGGATTACTGCCAGTGAAACCTTCACCTTAGATATTCTCCAGGACCTAACAGATGGATAAATCAAGGATTTCCCCAAAAGACTTGGTAGGATTTGTGTGTTCAGGCCCATTGCAAAGGTTCTTTAGTAGTCACCAGGTCTACAAAGGGAGGATCTCCAAAACAAAGTTCTAGAGAAATATTGTAGTGTATCACTCTGAATAATCTAAAGTGGAAGACTACCAAAGTTACTTGTGCAGGGTTTTCTGACTTAAAAGGATGGTGAACTGATTTTCTTCCCTGGGCAGATATCGTTGATTTTCTTTAATGCAATTACAGTAACAAAATAAAGCTTTTAATATGCTTACATTTGGAGAGAGAAGCATAGAGAGGTGATTGCGTTGGAACAGCATCCCACTACCGGTTGCCTCTCACATTGTCATTTTAGAACTTGTTACCAATTATTTAATGCTATGCTCTGCTAGCCATCATAATTACTGTGTTTTTCTGTCCCTTACTCTTAATTAACTATGACTCATCTGAAGAAGATGATGACAGCCATGAAAACCTAACAATGCAGTTAGAGGCACCAAGAATGCTCATCCTGAAAGATTTACACTGTTCAGATTTATGCTGCTTCAGTCTTACAAGTGAAGCAGCTGAGATCTTTCGCAGAAGTGATCTGTTCTGAAAAGCCAGCTGTTCAGAAGCCAGCATTTCCTCTAGCTGATGACCCTGCTCCTGCTTTTCCATTCTCCGTGTCATGGTTCCTCTCCCTCTGTATTTAAACTATGTATGGTTTCAAATCTGTCTATGCATCCCTTCTGCTATTACATTAATTCTTACAGAAAATACTTCTCCACTATCCATCAAGCTGCTAGCCATTGCCTTGCTCAGGAACACATTCTTAAAAGAAATCAGGGAGAAGCTTTACTGTGCCAGTTCCATAGGCCAGACCCAAAGCAATTACTCCAAACACCCAGGCTTCTGGAGGAGCTCCAGGACTGAGTTTAGCAAGAGATTAGTTGCTTGAATCTCTGTAATGTTACAGTCCATAACCTGGGGATACCAAAGCTTTAGGAAAATATACTTAATTTAATGCACTAAGTTTTACTCTTCCAGTAAAATGGTGTTTGTGCCATAAGGGTATTCCAAATAAAGGTTCAAATCCAGTTTTCAGGGATTGCTAAGAAAGGAAAAAGTTGTAGTCCCATAGATATACATACTCAATTACTATTGCTCTGAAACTGTGACTATAATACCACACTTCTGTTTCATACTTTAAAGAAGTTTCTAATACTTCTCTGCTTGCACTGTCTTTAGGAACCCTTTCAAGCACTACATAAATTTCTGTCTCTCTGTAGCCTTAAAGTATTTCAGGGTATTAGAGTGCACTAGCTTTATTATACAATGTGATCGTATCCTTGCAGGCAGCCTAGTTGCAGAGGAGGACTACCATGTAGTCTGTAGCAACATGGAAATTCAGTTCTACAGTTACTGAAACTTCATGTGCCAGTACCAGTTCCAACCCACTTGTTAGTCATAAAAAAAAAATATTTTATTGGTTGAATTTTTCTTAGAGGTATAAAATGTTTTGTTTTCACAACCAACTCCCAATTTCCATTTAAAAGTAGAAGATGCTACACCACAAGCCAAAATTGTGGGTTATCATTCATCTTCAGAAAAAAAAAAAAAAAAAAAAACTTCATTGTGCAGATTCTAAAATTATCAAAGGTAACTGGATATTTAATGAGTTGCTCTGTAGATGGATAGATAAAATTAAAACAAGGGAAGTGAGAAGATATGAATGCTAAAACTGTAACACCGTTATTTCTCTATGTAGTTTTTCAACACCCAACTCAAGGGCAGTGGTGTTCATGCAGGCTTTTCTGTAAGGTGTATTCCTCCTCTTCCATTATCCTTTATAGGTTTGCCAATAGTTTGTTCCTGTCTTTTCTATTTGATTTCAAAAACATTCTCTATCTGTTAGCATAGCTCTCTCACACACTGATGACCTTTTAAATAATTAAAATGCTAACAGTTCATACAGGCTATTATGCAATTCTCTCTTCAAAGTAGCAGGCAAAGGACCAAAACCTGGAGACAGAAGACCTGTCTATGCTACTTGGTTTTTACTTGCTTTGCTTTTCTGACAGGCTTTGTTTGAGGAAAATTGAGATGTGTGCTTTGTTACTGGTTCAATGCTCAGAAATTCTCAGTGTCGTGTCATTATTCATCGTTTCTGTTTTGATCATTTAAGCAATCTTTTCATGTTGTTTTCCTCCTGGATATATTATCTGACATGCAACAACCAGAGTGTTCATAAAGCTCTTTGTTGCCTGTGGGTACATACGTAGCTGATGCCTGTTTAAATGGCAGTTTCACAGCCTTCGGAGGTATGCTGCATCATCTGAAAAAACAATTGCTGTGCTACAAAGCTCAAGACACTCTTAAAATCGTCTCCTCAAAACAGTGACATAACTTGGGAGGAGAGGTAGAATCTGGGCAAAATACAATGTCAAATTAAATAACCTGGACTTCTGACAACACAGCATTGATTTGGTTACATACCAAACAATAGTAACGTAGAAACTGATAAATTTAAATTGAAGAATTTTTGACTTAAATAAGAAAATTGGTAAATTTAAAAACAAAGAGATACATTTGGCTAAATAAATGAAAGTGAAAGCTAGGACCCTGTAAAATTGAACAAAATTTCAAACATATTAATACAACCTCTTCGTTGCAATTAATGGCAAGTGTCAGTGCTGTGATCACCATCCTACTCCAGTGAGAAGTGGTACAAGAGCCATATAAATGCACAGGATTGGATAAATAAACCAGCATTATCTAAAAGATTATGAAAGCAAAGCAAAGTTAAAAGGTATGTTGCCTTCTTTGATTTTGATATCTGTATGTGCATTTTTCCCTCGATACAATCACACAAATAGAGACAAGGTAATTTGGATTAATTCTAGAATTTATTATATTTTTTTTCAGAAACAGGAATACCCATTGCACATCTCTAGGATCCCAGGTAAAATTCCCAGTATTCCTGGTTAAAGCACTTTATGACCCATATATCAGCTCTACGTACCATATCTAACAGGAATTTTTAATAATAAAACTCAGACAGCAGGTTTGCATCTCATATTTTTGTTAACAAATTTAAATAAGTTATTATCTATTTTTGCATTTTAAATTCTACTTCACCTTGAATCCCTCACATATGAAAATGCCAAGCCTTAACTCTTGTGAAAACATTATCTAGCTTTGCATCACCAAAAGAGACAAACATACTTTCCTGAATTTTGCAGGAGAAAAAACACATGCAAAGCAATTAAGTTGCTTAACCAAGTCTATTCACAAAACGAGTTGCAGAATTTCAGTGGAATCCAGTGGTGTTAGGCAGAACTGACCAATATACCATTTCTATATAGAAACGTTCTTGAAGAGTTCACATTCAGTCATAATTACATTATTATTATTATTATTACGAATGGTTAACATTTTAGGAAGTCAGCATGAGAATATATGTTATATACAGACAAAAACAATGTAATACACCAGTATATAAACATATTATTTTGATATTCTGCTGAAATAGTAAGAACATAAGAACAAAAGAAAAGGCTGAAAATTGGACTAATGACAATTTCCTCAATCTTTCTTCTTCTGTATAGTAAGAAGCTGGAGACCAAATAAAACACAAATGTGATGCTTGTCACAACATTGTTATATTAGGTGAGAATGACTGATCTTCAGACTATTTAACTGTAAACTCAAAGTTATTGTATTATAGGGAAATGTTAGAAAACTAGTTAAGGAACCTCAACAGATGAGGTCACATCAATCTGTCCTATCTTTTAACCCTCTTGCTGCCTAGAATACTACCCTACAAAAATGAGAAGTGGCATCGCAGCCAAATTCTCTTATAGACTGAATTCCATAAAATGGCTATGAGCCCCAAAGCAGTGGTGTATGCTTTATTCTTTCTTTGCTTCAAGTAGTGACAAGGTTATAATTCAAATTATTAAAGCACCTGTTTCTAGATGCCCAGTGTGCTTTCTGAAGGGCAGCATGGTGCCCTGGCTATCAGCACATAAGAAAACTTTTAGGCTGAAGACAACAACAAAAAAGAGTCATTTCCTTCTGGCCATATTCCCCCAGATTTTCTAACAACTCTAATTTTTACTTAGCTTAGCTGAGTTTATAGTTCTCTTGGATCTCTGGGACACAACGGCATCTGCTTTTCTTCAAGTTTCCAGTATAAAAAATAAATAAATAAATAAGCCAAATTAAGGTTTATCAAAATTAAGTAAAAATTTTAGTCTCAGCATTCCCTTCTGCACCATGCTACCCATTGTAGGAAGGCAATAAGCAGTGTTTTCTATTTAAACAATCAATCAAACAAAACAAAACAAAACAAAAACAGAAACAAACACTACCAAATAAGCCCCCAAACCCTTTCATCTATATTAGCTTGAATAGGCTAGATGCATGCACTGTGACTTCTCAATTTAGTCTAACAGTTAAATATAAAGACACTACATGATGTTCTCATATCAGAAAAAGAACCACCAAAAGAATCACAAATTATGTACCAGCATTACTAATGACATCTTATCAAAACTCTGAAATGTCAGTGATTTGGCTGCTTCTAGAAACATAATGATTAATGATATATACCATTGCATGATCCCATGCATTTCAATTCTAATTCAGTTCTACATTTTGGATTGTTTTCTGGGACATCATCTATATCTTCAGTCACTTAGGGTTGTTAAATTCACAGGGATTTTTATATCATAGACCTATCTGAAGTAGATTAGGATGCATGCCTGAATCTATGCCATCACATTTTTTTCCCTCGTGGAATTTTATCAAGTCCAGTCCTAAATGCACAAGCTGAAAACACTTTGGTGTCTGGAAGGACAAGGACAAGAACTTTGCTCACAGTTCTGTGCTAGTTACACCAAGCTAAGTTATCTGCATCTCCCTAAAAATGACTTGTCTATCTTAAAGTCCTCCAGGCCCTACACCATACTTTTTCTTCAGTCTCACCCCCTTGACCACTTTAATTTACCTAGTAATTAGATACCTAATTGATAAAGTCTTTAAAACATTGAAGAGCAGACTTGAACTGCGTACATACAGTAACGCATTTGAAACCAATTTATTGAAGGTCTTAGCATGACGAGTCTTGTACCGACTTAAATGGGCCTCAAATGTTATCCTAAAACTCTTTCAACTCTTTTGAAGCAAGTCATTGCCTTATTCCTGCAGAAATAAATAAATAAATAAATAAGTAGATTTAAAGCCCTACATCTGCTTGCTGAGACCTTATCCAATAGAAAGGTTTAAATTCAGGATATAACTCTGACAGGCCATGTGATGCAGGGAAGAACAGAAATGTAATTGGTTTTGTTGGTGTCACTGCCTGACACCAGATAGAGCAGGGAAGATTGTAGAGACCGACTGATTCCTTTTTAACACAAGGCTTGTTAACTTATTCTTTTTTTTTTTTTTTTTTTTTTTTTTTTTTTTTTTTTTTCTGGAGGAAAGGTAATTTGCAGTTGTGTTGTCAGTCGTCAACGGGTTGCTACAGTGTGCAGTCAAGCTTCTAAGCAGTGTTATGTTTTGTTTTCTGTTCTTGTCTGGATTCCCCCTTTAACCTTATCAAAGCAGTTAAATTTCTTCAACCTATCAAGCTGAGCCATGTCAGCATCTTAAGACAGTTGCAGTTGACACGGCTGAGCAAAGCTGAATTGATCTTAAAACCCTCAGGACATCCTGCACAGCATGCATGCTCTATACTACCACCACATGCTTGATTTAAAGTTCAGACCTTTCTAGCTCATTGTTGGCAAGGTAAAATGTTTTGTACCACTAACATTATTTATGATCCTTCTGTTGCCACAAATGCTATCCCAGTAAGCTTAGACTACATGTAGACGCTGGAGATGGAAAAGGAAGACAGTGGTGACGTTAGTTTGTCCTGAAAGCAAAACAAAGAAAAACAACAACATGAAACTACAACAACAACAACAAAGACATGCACACGCAATCCAAATTGAGCTGTACCTATCTGTCTGAGAAAGCTGCAATAAAACAAGATTAGTTACATTAGAGAACAAAGTGTGGCTGACAAGGATTTCAGCCACTTTACACAAAGAACTTGACAAACAAATGGCCATTTTCCAAGCTGTTAGACACCTAGGTTACTGCAGGTTTGCATGTATCCTTGTGTTTTCCACCAGCAGGCAAACACTGCAACTGTAGCCCATGAATCACAAGAATCGTATCCTTAACACTGTAAGCAAAAATAAGGTTGGATTTTGAAAAGCAGACTGCTCCATATACAGAGTGGGGCAACACTGTTCTTCAGCCTTAGGTTGCTCCATTACTAATGGCACTAGTCTGGGGACCCCAAACACCCATGGGATTAACAGAGCAGTTTCCTGTGGTGCTGCCCGGAATGCATTGCCTCTGCTGGGATGCAGAAACAACAAGCAGGAAGAACCAATCTCTATGTCCACTTTACAAAGCCTAAGTAATCGTTACAAAAATAAACCCCAGCAATTTTACAGGAAAATTCACATATTGCAAAATTCTATTTGTATAACCACAGACAAAAGCCCTTCCTACAGCTGTCACTGGCAGGATCTATGCATTTATTTTTCATGTGTTTTTAAGATGGATGACTCCATAAACTGTCAATTGAGATGTGTGTGAATTACCCACACAACAGTTAATTACATAGCAAAATTGTCTATGAAAGTTATTAAGTTGTATGTGAAATAGGTATAGGAGCTGAGATTATATTTTTGTTCTAGAAAACTCTAGGCTTGGGAAACAAAGACTTGGAAAGTTCAGAAGTAAAACTCTGCCTGTTCTGTGACTCTGAAAATAAATTATATGAAATCTCAAAGGAGAATGAACTCAAAAATTAAGTTAGTGGCAGAGAAATCCTGTCCTTTAACACGATCCAGGAAAAAAAAGAAAAGAAAAGAAAAGAAAAGAAAAGAAAAGAAAAGAAAAGAAAAGAAAAGAAAAGAAAAGAAAAGAAAAGAAAAGAAAAGAAAAGAAAAGAAAAGAAAAGAAAAGAAAAGAAAAGAAAAGAAAAGAAAAGAAAAGAAAAGAAAAGAAAAGAAGAGAGAAAGAGAGAGAGAGAGAGAAAGAAAGAAAGAAAGAAAGAGAGAGAGAGAGAGAGAAAGAAAGAAAGAAAGAAAGAAAGAAAGAAAGAAAGAAAGAAAGAAAGAAAGAAAGAAAAAGAAGAAAGAGAGAAAGAAAGAAAAAAGAAAAAAGAAAGAAAAAGAGAAAGAGAGAACAAAAGAAAGAAAATGAAATAATGATTAACAGAACAAGAATTAAAATAGATTTGAGGATTGCTGCTGAAATGGGAATTCTCAGCCTGTGGCATTGTAATACCAAAGAACAATTGTGAGCAATAGCTGCTATAATGTCATCATTTTATTATCAATAAAGTAGGCTGATGATATAGAGCAATTCATTCATCTCTCAAATTACGTCTTAGTGGAATATTCTGATTTCAGAACTTGATTTCAAAAGTATTTCAGACCTCATTTCCCTTAAGAGCAAGGAGGATTTCCATTTATATGTTATTTTCTTTTACCTAAAAATCAGTGTTTAATCATCTTTCATTGTGCTTTTATTCAGAGTCAAAGAATACACTTTACCTTGTTCAGGGAGCATTCACAAAAAAAAGGTTCAAGTACAAGTCTATTAACTTGTATGGATGCAAATGATTTGGAAAGTAATTTTATTTGTATCTACATTGTGATTATTCCAGAACCCACTTGTTGAAGATTTTATATTAAATGAAAGATACATTGAGGTGATAAGCTTTCTTGTTGTCCCTCCCTTACTTATTCAGCCAGAGCAGGAAGCCAGTCAAAAGTGGTGATGGTTTGTAAAGTAATTTTATCTCTGACTGCAAAGATGGTGATTTTCTTAGTAGTCACTTGTTGGGAGTTTAGATTAGAGGCAATAATAACATATTCACTATACCTCTTTTGTTTGCTCAGCCATAATGCTGAGCTATAAAATACCTCACAATCTAAAATCACTGCCAATGTACACCGTGCTAGGCTTTTCTGCATGATGCAGAAGTGAATCAAAACCACTGGAATGAACACAAAAAGCAAAGACAAAAATTAAAAAGAACAAATAACAGAGTCATAAAATAGAGTTTCATTCTATAATTCACCTGAAATGTTTATAAAATTATTAACATGAGAAATACATGCATGTGAGTGCTTTGTTGTTGTTGTTTTGTTGTTTTGGTTTTGTTTTTAATCCAAAATTGCATTAGTAAGCAGTTATGTATTTTTCCCTTCAAAGAGGTGAAGGGCCACTTGGGGCTGCTGAATGGTGTGTGACTTGCACAGAGACAGCATAAGCAGCCAAAGGAATCTGGGGAAGCATCATCTATCAGACAGATCTGCTCCTGGGTGTTTCCTGGGATTACAGTGTGCCTGCATGATTTGGAGGGAACTACTGAATACAGGAATGAGAAGAAACATCTGGACCAGCTGATCTTCCCTGACATTTTCTCATATTAAACCAAACATTTTGGTTAGTCACAGTGTTTGTGTTTGCTCCCAGTGGTGGAGTGGCACTTCCCACCTGGTAATGTGGAGGGCAATGAAGAAGGTACGTGGAAGACCCAACAGTGATACAACTGCCAAAGGAAACCATGGTAGGTCATCTTTCCACACTCAGACTCCCTGATCAACGTCCTAAAATAGTACATCTCATCCTTCTTGTCCCCACACAGTCTCTGTAGTACCCAGCTACTGAAAGCCAGTGAAAAACACTTAGCAGTACTTCATACATTACATAATTAATATCTCAAGCAGAAAAAGTAAATGAGTCAATGTGGTGTGAGCAAAGTATGCTCTTCAACTGCAGCATCAGCTCAGGTGTCTCCATATCTTCACCTCGTTTAGAGTTAAATGGAAAGACATGTAAAATACAAGCACAGTCTGTCACATATGAAGGCGTTTTTTTGTTTTGTTTTGTTTTGTTTTGTTTTGTTGTTGTTTTTGTTTTGTTTTGTTTTGTTTTTTCTGCTATCCCACATACCAATCATTGAAAATAAAGTTAGATATCTAGAGGAGTAAAAAATAAAAAGTATGTCTGGCACCTTTCTTTTTAAAGGGGTCAATAATAAATGCTTGTGGAATTTTTTTTTTTTTGGGGGGGGGGGGTTGTTTTGTATGTTTGTTTGTTTGTTTTGTTTGTTTTGTTTTGCTTTCTTATAAGATTTTACTATTTTCCTTCCTGCATGTATCTAGAAAGTTTTATTATGATATTTTCTAGTTTGCTGCAAAGGGTGAAGAGATCAAAGGAGGACAGTATATAGTAGCCCTGTGTCCTGAAGTGAAATTAGGATTCAGTTATTAGCTCTGCTACTCAGAAGCACACATGAACTAATGCAGCATCTATCCACTTTGCCTTATCTATTGTGACAAGCCTCCAGGGGGCTGATCCACATGAAATTCATTTCACATCTCGTTCATTGAGTGCCTGGGATTCGAAATACCTTTCTGCTCTTCTAGGTTTCAATAAGCTAGACTGCACAGACTCATTGCCAGCAAAAAAGTAAGAAAGTAAACTTCTCCATGGGGATGGAGCTTTCAAATTTCCTGTGGTGCCACTGGAGATGCACTGACATTCATTTCAGGAGTTGTGTGCATATGTACCTAGGACAAAAATGACTTAGAAAATAATCATACATTTTGTACCAGTGGGTATATATATATATATTGCACTCTGAATAAAAATGAAGCTTATATCATATAAAGTAAGAGATGTAAATGATTATACACAACCTGAGATTGACAACACTGAAATCTAATCTTTTCCCCTTCCATCAACTGAAAATGACCATGTTTCCTTAAAAGAAGTTGAACCATTCGATATTTGACCATTTATACTTTTTGTGTACAAGTTTTACTGATGAAAGTAGTGCAAAGAAAGACCCAACTATTTGTCCAGAACATTACTTTTCATATTTGGTAAGCAAAAACCTTGCAGGGGAACAATATTGGTAGAAATACTGGGGATTTCCTTCAAAAAGAATCATTGACAATTTCCCTCTTCCTTTCTGTCCTCAAACAACTGATCAAAACTGTGACTGCTAGAACACATAAGCCAATGTCTCCAAGACATTAAAGGCCTAAAGGAAATTAGGAATACTGGTGTAATTACTGGTGTTTTCCTATCTGTGTGAACAAATGAATGACTATCAGAAACCAAAGTGTACTACTATATTTTTATGCCATATTACTAAATCAGTTTGTCAGCTGGAACAAAGCTTAGCTCTGGGGACCTCACCTACAAAAGGATACACACCTAAGGGAAGACTGAGATTAAAGTTAATGGCATTCACTCAGGAAGAGACATAATATTTTCCAGATTGTTTTGTCCTCCAGAAATTGTCCTTGGGAGGCAAAGCACAGATCACCCTATGCTGGGGCTCACATCACAGGGATAGAGAATCAGATTCACTCTTGGTATTTCTGGATCAGGTAATCTTTTAATATATACTCACTTGACAGGTCCATTAACAAATACTTCAGTAACAACTATTAAAAACAAGAATGGGATTAGTGCCAGTCTGTAACTTGAAATACCAGCAAGTTACAATACCTAACAAAGACTCCAAGATGCTCAGTGTTTTCATCTGAGGGACCAGGAGACACCATTGCTGAGTTACACTGGATAAGAAAGGGTAGTTAATAAAGCTGAGAGTATTAAAAGATTGCAGATGGCAGCTGTAAGATAGAGAGAATGGAGAAGGAAGTAAACTTGGTTCTCTCTTACTAGGTTTTCCCTTTAAATCCCCAGCCTGAATATTTGGCCCTTGGTCAAGAGGAGGAAGATGCTTCATGGCCTTACTGGGTGGTGGCTACAGAGAGGGGGGCCAGACAATCAGGAATGAGTCCTGCCCACCTTGACCTATGGATGCTTTACCTCTGAATTTTTTCCAAGACTGTTAGAGCAGAGGAGCAACATCACTCCACTGCCAGCACCAGTGCAGCTGGTCTTGTTTATCCGGTGCCCCAGATTTCTGTCCATGTGTTAATTATCCCAGTCATACAGGCCATGTTCTTTTTGTACATGTACAAAAAGGTTCTCCAGCCAAATACATGTACATCATGTTTAAGAGCAGAAGTCCGTACTGCAGCTAGTGAAGCCCAGTGGTCTGTGACTTTTTGTCCTAGACCTCTCCTCCCCATTTACTTCTTCCTTTTCTTCTGCTCCCAATGTCATCCCATGCACTCCCATACTCATAGCACTCCTCAACCCTTGCCCTTTATGAAGCACCTCAGGTTGTTGCAGCAACCCTGGACTTCGCAGGGCACCTGGCTGCCCTTCACTTCTTCCCTGCCCACAGGGCAATGCCCCCTTTCTCCACTCCCATGCAGAGGCCAGGCTGCCAATACAGGCATCATGACAGCAAGAGGCAGCTTCTTGATCGAGCTACCTGCACCAAGTCTGCTCTATCACCTCTTCAACCTGGATCCTCATTTGGGTCCATCACCTTGTCCACTACTGCCTTCTCTCCCAGGCTGCTCCATTTAGGAAACACACAGAAATTAATCTTAAGACCTCTAACAAAGTTTGCTAAAACTGTCTTGGAAATTCAACAGTTACTAAAGAGATGGAAAGCAATATCCAGAGTCCATCTTTCCTCAGGAAACCAGGCCAAAAATAATCCTGAAGGCACTATACAATATAATAAGTAAAATGATATCAGCAAAGTTATTTCCTTCAGCTGGATAATCAGTGCTCAGACTAAACCTGAAGATAACAGTACCACAGCTGGAGAAATGTGATTTGATGAAGTATTCTAGAATCCTGAAAATGAACTATATTCTGTTTGAAATTCCTTTGAAACAAGATTTGGATGCTCATGAACTGAATTTTTCCTTAATTCCAGTTTTGCTGAGTACTTAATTAATTCTCCTTCTACTCAACTTCTGCATGCAATATGCTGTAATATAATTTTAATATTCACAATATCATATCTAATAATGTGCTCTATTCCTTAAGTAAGAGGTATCAAAAAAAAAAAAAAAAAGCTTACCAGAATAAAGCAGAAAATGCCAATCTATGCCTTCAATCTAAATCAACATGCACTCATGAGCTCTTGGCAGCTTATTCTCATTTGGTCATGTACAATTTCTTCAACAGTTCCGAAATTATGAAACACACAGCACTGGAGAATTTGCAAATAAACAAAGAAATATAACAAAACCATGGGAGTCTTTCAGACAATAGTTTCCCCAGAAGTATCATTTTCTGCTTAAAGCAGCTTTATGTTTCTGAGTGTCTGTAACATTTGTTCACCCACACACACTTTGTTTTCTAATATTGGTTTTATAAATCAGTTGTAGGTCTTGAAAACACTTCCTGTTCCTTTAAGCACTTGTACTGAGAGATTATAACCTATGTCTTGCAGTTACTTTGTTTAAAGTGTTCTTAGGGTTGCTACCATGCATACACAGGATATTGTGCAACTCATTATATGCAGCATTTGTTCTTTGATGCTGAGCTTATGAACTAATTTAAATATTGGTTTCCCTTCTAACAAAACATGAGTTTTGCTCCCAGCATAGTCACATTTTCTTCATGAAATAGCATTGAATCAGCATGAGCGTACAGGGCAAACTGTCAAAAACACAGTTGGTGAATATAACTTGTGTTTAAGACATTTCCTGACATAATATGCAACATCTAAGCTGTTAATAGCAATGAAATGAATAGTTAATTATTATTGGTAAAATGTTCACAGAATCACAGAATCGCCTAGGTTGGAAGAGACCTCCAAGATCATCGAGTCCAACCTCTGACCTAACACTAACAAATCCTTCACTAAACCTTATCACTAAGCTCTCCATCTAAACGTCTTTTAAAGACCTCCAGGGATGGTGACTCCACCACTTCCCTGGGAAGCCCATTCCAATGCCTAACAACCCTTTCGGTAAAGAAGTTCTTCCTAATATCCAACCTAAACCTCCCTGGAGCAACTTTAGCCCATTCCCCCTTGTCCTGTCACCAGGCACATGGGAGAACAGACCAACCTCGCTACAGCCTCCTTTAAGATACCTGTAGAGTGTTATCCATTGTTATCGAATTGTTCAATCCACATAAAATATAGATGTGATTTTTATACAAGAACTGTTTATTAATTCTCAGTTTTTATTCTGAAATATTATGTTACTTCATTATCAGACACAAAATATTACTCCCTCAAAATGCGCTTTGAATTGGGCAACATCCAGTAACTGTTTTTCCAACTGACAAGGCAACTCTTATAAAATCTTATGCAAACATAAGTTTTTAGGTTAAGTTTTTATTAGAGAGAACTGCTTATTACATTGGCAGTAGAATTTATACTACCCTGAAATTTTCAGTCCCATGTTTTTGTGTTTCTTCTACGACAACCTATCAGATAAATCACACCAGTTCTTTGCCTTATTTTCATCCAATATTTCTGTATTTAAACATATTTTGTCTGAGTTTTTTCATCCTTTAAATTGTAAATTATGGAGTTAAATTATGTAATGAAGTAAGAATATGCAATATGTTAAATGTAATTACCATGTAACATGAAGAAATACATATTCAAATATAGGGAAAAAAGGGGAGGGGGAAACAGTTTTCACACATCTGCAAGTTCAATATCCTAATCATTATACAAGCTTCTGAGTCATAACTTCTTAAAAGCTTCCCTCACATGGAGTCTTTTCCTCCATCTTGTTCAAAGTATGTTACCTGTCAGATACAGGAAAGAATGTTTATCTTTATTTTTCAGCTAGAATAAACTGCTTTGTTTAAGCTCAGCATAAAAAGAGTACCACTTAAAAAAAGAGGCAATCCACGTTCTAAATCAGCCATTGCATGTAAGAAAGAGCTGTGGATACACCACGTGCATTAAGGCAAATTAAGCTCAATTAAAATGCAGTTAACCTTACCATAAAAAGGGCTCTGATAGCAAAAGTAAATTGTGAAATGTGTTGTCCCAAGAAAATTTCGATAAATGTTTTGTTCTTTCTGTAATAGAGTTCAGTTCTATGGCACGCTGTATTCTGAACTATACTAACCCAAATATTCAGCAGTTTTTTTCTAGTTTTGCCATAGCTTCTCTATAATCTTTATTTTAAGTCTTTAACTGTGAAAATGAAAGAGGTATTTTGGGGAACCCACAGTGAGTGGCATCAAGTTTGCTGGGAATTTCCTCCCCTCTGTCAAGCACCCCTGACCCACTGGTCAGCATCTAGGGAGTTCTTCCTTTAACCGTTTAATTGGCAGATCACAGAGACTGACAGTTACCTGATCATTTCCATCCTTGAAATGGCTGCTTGAATAAAGTATATTCAAATTGCAATCATGTTTTCCTGTACACTTTTGTTGGAAAAGGCATACATGGAAAAGAGTTTCCAAACCAGGGACCATCCAAATAGAAGCAAGGCTGCACCTGAAACCCTGTTCAAGGCCCAGACTTCCCAGAGCTGTGTTCCAGTGCTCATCGCTCTGTCTGTTGCCACCTTTCATTTTGTCCCCTTTTCCCACGTCTACAGCAAGGTCTTTTCTGATGTACTCACGAGTTCAAAATATCCTACTGTGACTGTCAGAGAAGATGCTTGACAGCTAAACAACACCTGCTGATACATGGTAGGCATCTTTTCTCCTCCGCTTAGCTACTATTCTGAAAACAAAGTCTCCAAAGAAAGCTTTTTAGCAACGACATGACTTTGAAATGTGATAGTGCTGATACTGAAGTGTGATGGATTTTTGTTCTTTTGGCTTAGTGCCTAGCCCAGCTCCTGGCCTGACAGGTCTTTGAGCTGCAGTTCAATGGGACAGCCCAGAACTGGTGGCATGAAGCTGGCTGGCAGTCTGGCTAAGACAGCATGGGGCTTCACATTGGGCTTTGCTTAGATTTATTTGCCATTCTTCTGCAGCTTGTCTCCTCCTAATGTCATGCCTGCAGTGCAGACATACTTTTTATGCTTATGTATTTGACCAGAATACACACCTGAGAAGAAAACTATCCAGCAGGGCACAAATTCAGGTGACCCCAGAACCACTTCAGCCTATTGTAAAGGCCTTGTTAGAGGACTGGGAGGACTTTTAAAGCTAGAAAACACCTTTTTGTGTGGAATGCCACAAGCAGTGACCAGGTTGCCATTCCCAAGAGCTTACTTTGTACTCCACCAGCTGCTGCTCTAAAGAAACAGCGGTAGCTGCCATCGACTGACGAGGCCGAATGTTGCAGTTCTCATCCCTCGTTGTGGTGGCACACTGTCCTCAGCATGGGCTATGTGCACTGACCTGTGTGTTATGTGTGGGCTTGGAAGCAGGTGAAACAAGATATAAAACTTTTCTTAGCAGAAGGAGACAGCGTGATCCAAATTATTTTAATGCTTTAACATGTGCTGTCATCCCTAGTCTAAACAGCAAAACACAAAAAGGCAGGAGGCCATGAACTAAAATGTATGCTCCCTGCAGTATGAGAGCTATAGCAAAGATTTGAATGTGTTTGTCTCCAGCTTAATAATACCCAAAGGAAAATTTTGCATTCAACACCAAGAAATATCAGCATAACAGGAGCTTTTCTGTCTTAGCATTGCAGAGTTCCTTCAAAGTCCACTCTGGCCCTGATTTTCCAGTGTGATCGGCTGCACTGTCTGAGTCAGAAACTAAAATTATTTTTATTATTAGAGAAACTAAAATTATTTTTATTCTGTCCGGTTGCTCCTTTTTATTTGTTTATTTATTTATATTTTTGCAGATTTGAATATATGCAAGATGTAGTTTAGCCAGTGAATTTTAATTAGCTAAATCCACAAATTAATCATCCAGATTAAATTGCTTGCATCTATCTAACACTGTGATATTTATTTATAGACCAATTATTATCAAATGTCTGAGATAAAAGCTTTCACACTAAAAGCACTGCTATTGTTCAAATGCATATTTATATTTTTCAGACCGCAAGCCCCAAACATCCAACTATGTTGAGAAAATGTTTAAAGTCACAGTATGACTCAAAACAAAGACAATAAATAAAACATTAAGGTTGAATATGCAATTATGAGATTGTGAGCTCCTTGGAGCAAAGGCTTTCCTCTTATGAAGTATCTAGTGAAGAGTCTAGCACAGTGGGTATTACTCAACATAATTATTACCCTCTTCATGTAAAACTTTCACATCACATTTGTTTGCTTGTTTGTTTCTTACAAAATTGCATTTTTTGAAACATTTCTGTCAGGCCCAGAGGGCTGTAAGGGAGCATAAGAGCAATTCTGAGGCTCATGTTGTTAAACATTTGGGGAGGGCTTACTGCAGAACCACAGGAATATATACTTAAGATGGATGGAAAGCATTAAATAGATTTTTATTTTGGTCTTTTGTTGTTGTTGTTGTTGTTTTGTTGTTGTTGTTTCTTTGTTTTGTCTGGCACAGACATTACTGGTGCTAACTTGTATTATAATATTTTGGGGAATTTTCTCAATGTGTTTCACATTTTATGAAGTGTTGCCCTATATGTCTTGAGGATTGCCTATATTTTTTTATTCTGACTCTAACAAAAGTGCAAAAAGTTTTCATATGCATGGAGCAGTCCTGTACAGGACTTCTCTAGCCTTTTCAAAAACATGAGTGTATAAGAACTAGCTTTTTAAAGGTATTTAGGAAGTTATCTCCCAAAGAAATAAGGGCAAGGTAAGCGTTTAACTATTTTGAGGATTTTGTCCCAAAAAAGGATCCTTTCAGAGGTAGCTGCTACATGCCGCGTTCCAGTGAAAGCTAAGCAGAAACAAATTTCAATCTGAGGGCCAACTTTCAATGAAAAAACACAACTGAGAAAATTGCTGAGAGGCTGTAGACTATGGGAATTTCTGGAGGGATTTTTTTTGCTTTGTGTATACCTCTCCACATTCAAAGTTTCAGAACCTCATGAATTGAGATGGCCTTGAGCTTCAGCACCTGTCTGGCTTTTTGATATTTCTTGATCATATCTCATTTAATGCAACCTGAATTGCATTAATTAATGAATTAATGCAATCTCTGAATGTAGAACTCCAACTTGGTTGCACAAGTCCACATATTCACCTAAATGAAGTCAGTGATGTTAGTTTAGAGAAAAGCAATTTGCCAATGAGCATCATTGCCAATCTACATTATAGCCCTTGCATTAGATTTTGTCCAGGGTCTCAGGTTCTTCTGTGCAGCTGGCTAGAGACCATCCTTTTCCCTCTGAACAGTTGACTCAAATCTATACAATTAACACAAGCATGAGCCTTACAAGGGCTAGGAAAAAAAAAAAAAAAAAAGAAAGAAAGTCTGCAAATCATGCTGCCTCTAAAAGGAAATGAAAATCTCCTTCATTGCCTTAACAGTAAAGGACAGGAAGAAAAACAAACAAACGAAAAATCCATGTAAATATTTGACCAAATTTACACAATGGTTATATATTGTTTGTGAACACTTCTAAGTTTTCAGGTTGGGGACATTTGCAGTCAGTGATGACACCCTGTTCAAAGAACCTCTGAAGGTAATAGAAAAAGGACATAGATAATCCTGAATAGTCATTCATAATATTAACCTTATTTGTTGACAGAAAGAAAGACAAATGCAAGCAGTATTGTGATCCTTACTAACCCAGTTCCACCTTGATATCAAATGTTTTCTCCTAAAAGCAGCAGCAACAGGTGGAGAAAGCAACTGTACAAAAGTTTACAAGACTGAGTTTTGCATAAGCCACAGCTGAATTTTAGACTTCTGGAAACATACATTTTACTGAATCATTTTGGCCATGACTGTTAGAATTATAATTTAAATTTTGTTAAAATAATATTTGCAAGTAAGCACATTGGAGATGTAAGAGTGCACTGAAGCAGCACATCCAACAGGTTCACTAACATTGTTTCAAGAGAGTCCAGAACAGAGAGTCCAGCTTCCAGCCATTATCAGTATTAATTTAGTGAGCATTAATTTGTCCTGCAAAATATTTCTGACTGGAGCAATAACAAGGAAAAAACAGGAATATTTCTCTTCCAGTGCTCAACTGACAGGGAGGAAACAGAGCAACAAGGTGACATTGTCCAAAACACGCCATATAGGTCAGTATTTGACAGGGCTCACTACAGCACTTTTTCATCTTCTGTAATATCCATGACTTTAGTATCTAAATTTTCAGCCTATTGGGGAAAAAAATAGGGGACAGGTTATACCACCAAAATAGGAAATCCTACTGAAAATTCAAAATAGAAAAAAAATTAAGCATCTTTCTCTCTCAAGGAGCTTGCACTCACAGCATATTGAATAATTTAGCTTTTGTTTACAATAAAAGGAGAGAAAACCTATGTCATATGCAAATGTGTTGTTGTGACCACATCAGAGATTGCACAAGAGTACAGAAGGATGGAATTTGCTTGCATTATTTGTTCAAGAAATTTCCAGAACAGCCAGGCATTATGCATAATTTGTGGGGCAAGCATGCAAACTTCCAAAAGAGGATGTGAGTTTGACCTCCAGTCACTTTTACACTTTGGAAAAGCTTAGCATGATGACAAACACTCAAACTGAGAATTGCTGCACAGAGTGTCTGTCTTAATCTGCTGATTATCTTGGATTACTTTTCAGATCTTCCCTGGTTTAGCAGCTTCTGTCAAGCTGTGTGTAAAGGAGATCATATGGAGATTTCTTCTACTAGTCATGGAGATGTCACTTGTTCACTGACTAGCTGGCGGGTTTTCATGGCAAGTCTGCTCACTCATCGGAAATTTTGCCTGTTGCCTAAGTGACCGGTAATCCACTTGAAGAATGAAAAAGAAGTTACTGATGTGCCAAGGGACTCTGTCTAGAAATGAGAAATATTTGACAGTGGAAAAATATGTGTTTGTAGGGTTGTTTGGTTCATTTTTCCAGGGAGACCTGAAATCACAGAAGGCAGACAGAGATCACTAAAACTCTTTTGCACATAGATTAACTTGTAATTCACTTATTCGTGCATGTGGGAATTCAGCTTCGCAGACCAACTTCCTTCAGCAATAATGCGGTTTATGCTTCTTCTCTTGTGTTTTAATAAAAGTCATGGGATTAAAAACCCTCCCTAGTGACTGTCATCCCAGTGCTGAAATGTAAGAAAATGGATTGCACACAGTACCTAGAAACCACAGTGACTGAATTTTTAGGAAAAAAAAAAAAAACAACAAAAAACAGAGGAGATCAGTTGTAATGCGACATGGCTTCTCATGGGATACACTAATCCCGCTCAGAAGAATTAGTTTATTTGACTCAATTGCTCCTTTGGGACTTGCAAATAATGCACATTAAAGTGATACGTATTTGCATGGTATCAAGAACAGTGTCATTTATGCTTTGAGGTGTTTCATAATGTAAACTCAAATTATGGAGAAAATTCTAGTCACGTTAATGTAGCATTATACGAAAGCGGCAACTGTTTTACAGGAGAAGCAGTGAACTTAATCTTGTTTGGTATTTATACACACTCTGGGCCTGGACCATAACAGTGAGTCCTGGGCATTGCAGTTATACAAACAAAATGATATTTGGAGGTTACAGCAAACCCTTTTTCATCAAGTTTTTATTCTCCTTGCACTGAATAACCAAATGAGACGTAAATAATGCAGAACCGTGTCCTCTTGCTTTTATAACAGTGCCTATATCTTACCCCTGTCTCAGTGCCTCTGCTGCTCTTACTCCTCTGTATAGTGCCTGGCAGATAGGCAGTCCCATAATTTCCAGTAACAAGAGATACTGCACTGTGTGAGCAAGAGTGGCAGAATGGGCCCTGAATAATGGAAAAATATCATCACTGCTTATGGGCTCACTGCTACTCTGACAGCTACAGACTACTGAGCATTACTATGGAAGGCCACATGAAAAACAGATTGAGGGACAGGCACTCAAGTGTATTTCATGAGAGACTGGGAAGAACAAGACGGAGAAGATAATCTCATTCTTTAGGGAAGATAAGACAGGCTGTTTAAAACAATGTAGCCTTATCTGCTTTAAGTAACAAGTAGTAACACCCAATTTAACAAGCATTGCTTACTGTAGGAAGCTTAATTACTCTTCAGAATACATTCAATACAAAATTTCTCAAGCTGATTGCTTCAGCTGAATGTCAATGTATTATGTCCTAGCCACTTCAGTAGAAACTGCTGTGCAGCAGCCAAATTTTCTTCTGCTCCATAAGTGACATGTGATGAAAAATTATTTAATGAGCTGCTGCATTTTGCATCTGTGTAAATATCTTTCATGTAAACGTGCATTACAGATGATCAATGTGGCTTCCTCAGTGCTAAAAACAGTCAGCAGTTTTGACTGTCTGAGCTACTTGAGGGTGTAGTGAGAAGAGATTTAGAGCTGATTCTGCAGCAGTTTATTCTGATCTAATCCCAGACTACAAAAGACCCAACTCTCCCCCTCCCCCCGGCTATCCTTCCCCTTCCACTGCCAGTGAGGCTCTGCCCCATCTCCCACCTCACAAGGCAGTGCTGACCCCAGTGCCAGTGGTGCGTGGACCACGGAATAACTTGCACCACAGAAATGACAGCACCATCTCTACGGACACTGGAGAAGCATGGTAGGGGCAAGTCAGAGTAGGGCAAAACCCAAATAGGGAAACCTAGAGAAATATTAAGAAGAAAGAGGATTGTGGGAGAGATGGCTGGGGCTGATGGTACCTCCAGCAAAATGGGTTAGTTACTGGGCTGGAGCATGGGAAGATGCTTCTGGATACCTCCTGGGGAATGGAATGGGAGGGCTTGAGCTGAAGTAGGTGGCATGGTGGTGGGATGGAGGCAGCATAGAGGAGCAGAGTGTACGTGCTACAAAGGGTGGAAAACAATGATCAGAAAGCACCATGGAAAAGACAGCACACTTTTGAGCCCTTTCTGCCCCATAGTCCAACATATTCTTCAAGGTTTGCAGTTGCTTCTAGGGAGAAGCATTGTCTTCCATTTTCTCAGCTATATAGCTGACTACATATATATTATATACATGTTATATATTACATATATATTTGTACTGTATAATATATACATATTCTTTTAGGAATGAAAACCCATCTTCAGGCCTTGTTTTGGCCTGATATGCAGGAATGGTTTCCCCATGTGGGGCTGCCTCCAATTCTCATGGTACTTGTGGTATAGCTAATGGTAAAACACAAATAAATTTGATTTATTCATTTCCAGTTTCATCTTCTAATCTTACTTATGCCTCAATACTTGACAAAAACAACTGACTTCATCTCCATTTTTATTCATTATGACCCAACAGCTGCTGGAGGAAATTAGGTGCTTGCACTTCTGAGCTCTGATCTAGTATAAGTAGCCAAATCACAATGCTTACCCGTGGTATCCTTATGCATATTGCACCTAATTATGTGTAATTTCAAGGCATTTAGGATTTAGGATTACTGGCACTGCCATGAGCTGAACCACAGTGATTCTGCTCCAATGACTTTTGTGGAAACAGTAAAAGATTGGAAGAATTTTTGGAAGGCAATGGAAGATTTTCAAGACGTCAACTGTTGAACAAACAGGTTTCCACTGCAAATGGACATATTACCAGCCTTTGTAAACAAGCCTTAATTGGGTTTTGAGTTATAGTTTGGCTACATGAAAAGCCCTGAATTTGAAAGAGGAGTTTGCAGCATGAACAGGAGTCTGCTACAATGAAAACTATTTATATTCTTTTTCAGAGGTCCTAGTCATAAGTGATTTCATCTGGTGCTGGTGGGTTTAGGTTTTAATCAGCAATGAAAGCAAGTGAAAGGTTACATGGTACTCCACTGGGCCAGCTTATCTAAGTCATTGAAAGATGGAAGTGTGAATGACTAAAGAAGCGTAAGACATTTGGAAAACCATTGCGTATTCCCACAAAGAAGAAAAATGAAAATAGTATATTAAATCATGCTGCTGCAGTGCTAATTCTAGGAAGCATAGTTAGTCTTTCTTTGTGAGGGCATCTCACTAACTCTGACAGCTAAGACCAATGATGGTCATTCTCAGAACTCTACATCACTCACTTGTCTTCCTGCAAAAAAAGTATATTTCAGTCTCTACAATGTTAAAAAAACAACTGCATCTGAGAATAACCAGAGCAACAGGCAACACATATGTCAGATAAAGTAAGAAGATGTTGGTTTTGGAGCTTGACCTCACCCTAATCTCCCCCAGAAGGAAGAAAACAGCTCAACAAATTGTCTTTGCCCTGGGCTCTACTCCCAAGAACCAGGTGATGCCCACTCAGATGGGACTTGTCAAGAGAAGAAAACCTCCTGTCAGAAGAAAACATTAGTAGGCAGCTTGTTCCCCAGGTCTGTCATCTGCCCAGCAAAGTTTGCAGTAATTGCAAAATATATTTCTGAGAGGGTTTCTTCTATTATGCTTGTCACAACTCTGACATGTTAAGTAGGGGCAAAGATCAGGACAAACATGACATGTGCCCTAAAGACAAATCACTGTCCAATTCTCCTCCAGCTACAAAGCATTGGCAACAATCCCAAATTCTCAGCAGATGATACATAGGCCATGCATCCTTCCGTATCCTAAACCCTGATGAGTCTGTCATTCTTACAGCAATTACAATATTAGGTCAAGTTAAAAGAAGGAATCCAGGACTGTGAGGCATGAACAGATGACAAACTGAAGAAATTTGGGTTTGGATAACATGTCAAGCGCTCTACTCGGAAATCAAAACAAAATTAATTTCTATGTCTTCATTACTTCAGACAACAGGATCACTACAGCTCAACTTGCTGGCTGAAAACCCACTGCTGCCACCCGGTGTTACTATACCAGCATTGACCTGAATTTATCGAGAAGCAGCTCTGGACTTTGCATGCAATACTACCAGCTTTGGGAAAGGTGCTTACAGGGTCTAGCAGGAGAGAATAAAGGTACAGGGAATGTATGTACAGGCTTAGTGTTAGTGTGTATGATTCGGGCTATCTGAGGCATGGTGTTGTGATGGTCTAAAAAAATCACGGTAAATTACAAGAAGCAACTGTGGATGTTCAGTTGTTGACGAGAAGGGATCTGTAGATGGACTATTTTGTTTAATTGGAAATCACACACAAGTATATTAAATCCATAGGAAATGAATGCAGAGAAAGTTAGTAACAATAGAACACTTTTTTTTTTTTTTTTTTCTTTTTTCATTTAGGTAATCCACTTTCTTTCAAGTTACATTTCATGGATTTTCTTTAGCAGTGCTGCTTTGCTAAGCAAAACATAATGCATTTGTTACAGCCTAGGGAATGAGCTGTAGGTTGAAAGGTAGATTGAGAAGAAAAGCATACATTCATTGTGATTTTCCAGGTGATCAGTAATATTCAGGAGTCTAACTTACCTTGCACTCCAAACTGATTGTTTTACCCAAGATAATTAAAACCCACATTCTCTGAGTACAGCAGCTGCTTGTGAACGTCAATGTTTTGGCCAGAAGGCTTTTCTCAAGACAATTTACCATGCAGTATCTGTTAAAATGCTGTTCTGTTGGGACCATGTTGTGATTGAGAGACTTCTGCTCATCAGAGCATCCTCATTATTATCAGTTTTGCACTGAGTTATTCTTCTGTGACAGGTTTGGTTTCATTTTGTTCAGAGGAAATCAAGCTATACACTGTTTTCTGTCACTTCTGCTTGAGAAGGAACAATGTTGGAATGCAAAAAGTGAGGAAAAATTCAACTCTGTATTCAACTATCTTGTTTTTCTTGCATGAAATAATACAGTCTTTTGATTGTTAACCTGTTATTCTTCATGCTAGAACATGGCACAGGTTACAACAGAAACCTCCATCATCCTTTGAAATGTCACAGGCTGTAGACTATGAAAGAAAGAAACATCATCAAAAATAATTTGGACTGCATTAGATACCTGCTGTTCCTGGACTTTCCCAGCTCTGTCACCAAATTGGACAAAACCACTGCTGAAATAGGAGACAAAGCTCAGGGTGAGATTTCCCCAGCTGGCTCAATCACACTGATGTCCTCTGGTTCTTCCACTAGATCCAGTGACTCTGCTTTCCTTGCATTGACACTAGTAACTGGCCCATCCTCTGGTGGGTCAATTCACTGTCAGCAAAAAGCCACTCAATACTTTACCGTTACCTTTAGAAAGAAGCACTGGCCCACAAAGGGGCTCGATGAGCCTCAGAGAAAGCAGAAAGAAAGCAAGAGGAGTGGGAAGATTGAAGGCAAGAGACAAGTACCACTATTGCAATAATCCAGTCCTGCTCCAGATTATCTTTACTTTGGTTACAAACATAAATACTATTTGTAAACTAGAATTTTTGAAACTGCGAAAATGTGTCTTTATTAAACACCAACGCAACCTTCCTCCTGGGAAGGAATCTGTGGTAGGGCATCCTGCCAATACAAACTTACATTTGGTTCTGAAAGCTGAACAGAGACTGACAACCACACCGACAGAAATGGAATATTTTCACTGACACTACTGTGACTGATGGTGATGATCAACTCTCACAGCAGGGAGCGCGTTTCATTTTTTCAGGAGTTTTGTCCTGACCTTGCATGCTAAGAAATTACTCAAGGAAAATATCTACTTATGAAAGCTCACACAAGCATACCCACCCTTCCAGCTTCCTGTATCACAACAGGGCATTGCCAGCTGCCCATTCTTCTCCTCGCCAGACAAGATGGAAGAAGGAGAACCTGCCATGATGGGAGTCCTCTTGTTATGGGCACCATACATTGAAGAGGGGACAGTGACAAGAGAACAGAAAACAAGCCATCTGGAAGAGCTGAGCAATTGACAACATAGCAGCCTATGGAATGGCTGGAGACTGCTATAAACAAATTTGATCTTGCTTACGCTGATTCAAATCATCATCTCCTTGAGACACATAATTTCCCAGCTCTGTCACCATTTTTTTTTCTTTTGTTAACAAAATTGTCACCAAACAAATGTCACTCTGGACAGACATCTGGACACCATCTGATCCAGACCCTTCCTTTTAGCATGGTTGATGTGAAGCTTAGTTTCCCAGACATGACTGGGCAAAAAAAGGGAGACACTGTAGGAGAAGAAAGATTGCCAAAGAAAGGTCATATATTTTAAAGCTAGTATCCAGGTCACCAGAATGCCATTTAATTACCATCTGAACATGGATGCAAATAAACGGAATTCAAACAATGACCTGTAATTGATTAATCAGAGCTTCCATATACCCAGGAAGCTCCTATCAATCAAGTGGCCAGGGCTCAACATTCCAGCTAAGCTATTGGTGAAAAGTAGTTCAAGCCTTCCTTTATGCTCTCCCTTCCTTCTGCAATGCTGGGATAGTAATGTTTGAACTGAAGCTCTAATATTTCTACATATAAAGAAACTTCAAAACAACATGAATGAAGCATGCAGGCAAGTGAATAAACATATGATAGTAAGTCAGTGTATTGAAAGCATAGAGACAGGCTTATATGTAAAAAATATATAATATTTTGTATATAATTTTGATTATATGCAGATATATGCAAAGAATGATAAGAAAATACTTTTTCTACCAAGTGTAGATGGTAGAAAATGAATTAATTTTTGTGTAAGACTAAAGTATCATATTGGCATGCTTTTCACAAATCTCAAAATTTTGCAAAGTATCTATTATCAGTTCTAACTTTTGTTTTGCATAGTAGCAAACTGAGACCCAGATCTGTATGTCTTTCATGAGGCCATAGTGACTTGTGCTAACAGAGTATGTATTCTGAAATCTTAGACCTTGGAAGAATGAAGGAAATGCTTAGAAAACCCCCGTACTTCAACCAGTTCTGCAAGAGTAGACAAGTTAACAAGCTCTACTTCTGGTCCCCTGTCTCATGTCCCACCTGTCATTCATTTTGTCAGTCCTTTATTTATACTGTTTGCATTTACACTGCTATTCTAAAATAAAATTAAAAGCTACTACTTTATTACTACTTTATTTCAAGTTAGCACTCTCAGAGAAGGAAAAATCAACAGCTTATTTAATCTCCCATTATTTAATTTAGAAGTTACTGCTGAACTTCAACTGCATTATAGTAGATCTCTGTGAAGATATAGTAAATTAATTAGCAATGAAGGAGCAAATAAAGTGTTAATAGAATTTGAGCACAAGCAGTTACCTCCTCTTAAATACCCAATAACTGTTGCGTCATTGATAATAAATTATGATAGACCGTGTAAGAACTACCTGAATATGAAATGATCTTACAAGAGATGCCCAGGTAAGAAGCACAAAATGAATTCATACTAGCAAGGCGTAAATTCTTTGCAATAAAAGAATGATTCAAGAAACCATCTGAAATCAGTTTTTACTACATTATCTTCATGATCTATCAGAACACATAAAAATGCAACAAGTGTGGCATTCTCTGCTAGGCATAGGAATATCAGATGTGCTCTGAAATAATTCAAGGATCTGATTTCTGTGCACCACACAAAAAAAGTGTCTACCTTTTTGGCCAAATATATCTGAAACCCAAATCAAGTTGAGGAAAGAGAACCCCTTGGACTAGTAGCAATAAAATAATGGATGACCACATTTACCTTATGGGAGAAATAAGAGGCATGACAAGACCCCAAACCATCTGGTTTGTGAACTGTAAAAAATAATAATAATAATAATAATAAATGCTAGGCTTTTTCTGGAAAATATCCAGAGTTGTAACAATTAAGAATGTGCAAATGTCCATGTAACATTTTGATTCACCAGTAGAGGACACCACACACTTCGTAAAATTATTAGACCAGTCTGGTCAGCTACTTTATAAATTTTGAAGCCAGGTGAAAACTCTGGGCCAGGTCCCACTTGGGCCAAGCTCCTGTTCTAAAACTCCGGCAGAAACACCTGAATCTTCAGAGGCTATTTTTCCTCATAGATTTTTTCCTGATTTTCTCCTACAACCCAGAATTTAAGCCCATACCAGACCATATTCAGTCTCAAGATCCTGTCTCTGCTACCCATTCCCATACATTTCATAAACAGTTTCTACAATGATTTCTGTAGTTTCCTCAGCTTACAAAACCACTGAGGGTGCAATATAGCAAGGATTTTCTTCATGACATGACCAAATATTCAGTGAGAAAGATGGCAGTGATTTCTCTTCAGACAATGATGTGCTTCAGAAACCCAGTATTGAAACTATGGGTCAACTTTTGTCTCACTCATCTCAGGCACAAGATGGGGTTTTTTAGAATGAGTGTTATAAAACTCTACCTTTCATGTATGGTCACACTGCCTCCCAGGAGACAATTATAGTGTCTTTTGATATCTAAGAAAAAGTTTTCCAAATGTACACATGGGTTGTAAGTCATATTTGCGCTATGTTCATCCATAAACACCAAAATGTGTGATTATTTCCACACTTATTTCCATTCCAGAGATATATTTGCATCTGTGCAAAGACTCCTGTTTCAAGATTTACACTGGTTCTAAATAAAGAAGCATTGAAGGAAAGGAAATGGTGTTTGCAGGACAAATAGAATCAAGATATTTTAAATTTCACTCTCAGTTGAAATCTGTGTATTGAACTGCAGTCAAGCAACCAGTTAAAAAATACAGGAAAAAGGATTTCTTCTGTTGTCTTTTAAATCCATCCTTACTGTGCCATTGTCTAAATCCTGCTTCTGGTGCCAGCATGCTGGTGTATTTGGGATTTCTTGCTGACAAATACAGCACTGCTAACATACTCAGCTGTCTGTTTTCCGTGTAAAATGTAAAAATGCAGATGTGTCCAGAAGTCCAGTAGACAGTAAGACAGGGCCCTTCATTCGTTAAAAGATGCTGGCAGGACTCCAATGGCTTTGAGAGACTTTCTGTAATCCATTAAAATGCTCTTTGAGGAGGAAGGTGTAAGTATCCTGTTATCTGAAATATACAATATATATGAAGATATGCAAGCAGCATTATGAAGAGCAAAGAATGTCTATGATACTGAAATGCCAGATGGGAAGTCAAAAACTGAGTGGGAAAAGTATTAACAATGACTGATAAAGATGGTAGACAGTTCATTAATGCTGTTTCTATGTGGAATTATTCTGAAGATCAAGCTAAAACCATTTTGTAATGTACATCCTCATAGTGAAATAAGGATAATGCATCAGGTATTAGACTTTCTGAGCCACTGTACAAAACATGAGGAATGTCTTTTATTTTCATAGACAAAGAGCAGCATTATATAGTCTCATTCAGAATGTCACTTAATTTATGCTTTGAGAAAAATACAAAACAGGAAGAATAAATAAGAATTTTAACAGCTTATTTTGATTTCATTTTAACATTTGTAACTGCCTTGGTTTCCATGTAGAATGAATCACACATACCTACAGTGAAAGTCTGATTGCGTCTGAAGTCAAAAAGCAAATATGGTGTATATATATATATATATATTTTAACCTGTTCTTTTCAGAAAATATTAACTACTGTCAGAAAAAGAGAAAGGACTAGGGAGACTCCTATGGCTGAAAGCAAGTCTTCAAGCAAACTTAAAAACTCCCAAGGGTCTGCTCTGCAAAATAGTGATGGCTGTGCTTAAAGGCTCTGTACCACAAGTATGATCACACTTCACTCTTAGTGTGAACGCATATGCAAATGGGCTCAGCTTATTTTATAAAAGAACCAAGATAATGTATCTAAGTGCAAGAAAATTTTAAGAGTATAGAAAATGGGAGTGACCAGATCTAGTTTGTTAATTGCAATTCTCTGCTTCCAGATAAATCTTCATCTTGTAATTTAACTCTTTTCTTAAAGCTAGGAAAAATTATTTTCAGAGCAGTTCTCTCTTTTCTTTTATCCTTATGCTTAATAGAAGTCTGTACCAGACCTCATTATCTCTTACAAGAAGCCAGTTGCTACTAATTTCTGATCTGAATTTCATCTGCAGGAAACCATACCAGAATTGTCTGCTACCTTAGATAACTTTTCTTTCTTCTCATAATTTACTTCTGTGGTATATGAATAGTGATATACCTTCTCAGTTTTGTCTATATCTGACAAAGTACCCTTGCAAAATAGGGGCTTGAAAATGTAGGATCTAGACACTAGGTCACACTGGTAAATTTCCTCTGAACCTGCTGGATTTTTCACACTTCATGTAGGAAATTAGTACTGTGTACAGCTTTTCAGATGAGCTCTGCCAGGGTCTTGCACAATAGGATCATGTTTTGTATTCTCTCTGGCAGAAATAATGTGCCCAATACATATACCTTATGTGTGTCTTCTTCACAGGCATATCTCACCACAGCAGATCTTGATGTCTCTAACTTTAATCTTACAATTAGTGATACATTTCTTAGTTATCTTTGATCTCATTTCACTTACTTTAGATCTTAAGGTCTTTTACATTTGTCTTTCACATTCTGTTCCCCCACTGTGTGCTGCTTATCCTTGTACCTCCCTATATTGTGTCATCCACACACTTACTCATTAGCAGTACATTTACCTTTTCCTGCTTTAGGCGACTAAAACCTATCTTTGAGGTAGACCACAAATAACTTCTATATGATAATTTCTCTTTCAAAGTGTCTATCAGCATAAGTGTAGAAGTTAAAAAGATGTCACAAATTTAGTTGTTGCCAAAATGGCTGTCACTATACAGTGCATCACCATATCAATATGTGAATGACCTTGGATAACTACTTATATTTAAAAAAAAATTTGAGAAACTTCTAAATTCTTGGCAATGACATCAGCTGAAAAGAACATGTATTAACTTGAATCTTTTCCCCTTCTCAACACCTCATTAAGCCTTATATTTTCAATTGGGCTTGACAAAAATCCAAGATAAAACAAGGTATCTGACTCTTTAAAACTACAGTAAAACAACACAGCAGAAGCCCACAGTAGCAGAAAAAGCCCATATTCCTCTAAATCCAAGTTCTAGTACATGAGACACAGCAGTTCAAGGACGAAGGAGAGAAATACAGATAAATATGTACTGTATCTCAACAAAGACAACAGTAGGTGTTTATAAATCATTTGCAAGGTCTCCAACTCCTCCAGTCCCCTATGACTTGAGTTTAAAGACCATTTTAATTCAGTTCCAGGATCTAGAATGATAAGAGACTATGACAGAAGTGAAAAGAAATACATTATTAAAAATATTCATGTGTGTCACTTATCTGTAAAAAATACAGTTAATATCAGTGGTAATCTGTATTGCTGTTGCATCCAGCTATGATTGATGCCCATAAAGCAGAGGAGAGAGGGATACCAGGGAGGCCCAGTAAACCAAATGCAGTGCCAAATCATTTTACATCCTGCCTGATGAAGTTCTCTATTCCTCTATTTTAACATACTCAGTTGATGCGTAACTGGGTTAGTCAGGTACCCATAAACAGCCTCTGTCACAATTCTGTGCCCCAGGATCTTCAAAGATCTGATTGCTACAAAGAGGGGAAAGACTATGTCACAGCACTTCTTGCTTTGAGGCTGGGACCACTTTCATATCCAAAGGATGTGAAATGGTACATTTTTACAAATAGAAATAAGGAACAATTCTGGAAATAATAATATATGTCACAGATTTATATCATATAAATAGTCCCGGTGACATCATTGAAAAATGCACAGTTAATGCCCAGTCACTGCTGGAGAGCAGATGTAAAGGTAGGCCCTTATACTAACTTGGGATTGATCTGTGCTCATACGTCAAAGGGCAAACAGAATGAAAGTAGCAATTTCATTACTGTGTCTGTCAAAAGAATGTTTTAATTGATCCAAATTCTTTATTGTCTTTAATGGATTGAGCTGCCAAAGAGAGTTAATGCCTCACATGTTTGGGTGAATTATAGGTTAGGATGCTCAAGAACTTGTCAGAAGAAAAATGATACCTTCACAGTGAAAGTGGTGGCTAAGGGTAGCTCCTTCAAGTTCTAAAAAGAGATAATGCTATAGGAATATTTTTAAAACAAAGATGTGTTTAAAACAAAAGAAATCAAAACAAAAAGAGCAAAACAAAAATGCTTTTCTCCTTTCAAATCTTTATTTAAATACAGTTTCTTCAAATGTAAAAATTCCTTGCACAAACGTTCAAAGAGCAATTGTTCTGTAGAATGGTATTTGAAGGAAAGATGTCTTCTGCATGTACTAGAAGAGTGCACAACTAAACATACACTGAGCTTTCCCACTATTTTCTTACAAAATAAGAAAATTCTGTGCTTAGAAATAGTACCTCTCTATGGTCAAATCCAGTAGAAACTGAGAACACACATGTTCATAGTGAAAGATGACACTGACTGATCCTATGTTTGGACATAAGAATAACTTTCTGTGTGTGGTTCAGAGTTTGAGCTTCTCACAAATCACAATACTAATGAATGCTCAAGGACAGGCAGAGAACATGGTTGGTAAAGTGGTGAGTGCATGGATGCAGTGTGTGAATCTTTCATAACAAATGCTATTTTCTATATCACTACTATTATCTGCTTCTTCAATGCTGTCCTTATAAAGGCTTTCTTTGATTGTCTTTCCTATTCTGCTGTCTCGTGCTTGTGGCAGGACTTGCTTTATTTTGTTTTGTTTGTTTTGTGTTTTGTGGTTGTTGTTTATTTGTTTGTATTTTGGACACAGAGAAAAAAAAAAAAAAAAAAAAAACAAAGAGAATTGGGTCTGAAATGTAAATATGCTTTTGATGTGTAGTGTTATTTGTCACTCTTCACCCAAAACAGCACAAGTCTAGAAAATTTCAGATGTCTGGAAAACATTTTCTCACCTCCTAACTGAAAGTGCTTATGATGCATGACCTGCCAGCAAGTTAGATTTTGGTGTAAAAAAGCTCATGCAGAAACCAAACATTTTTATTTAGCAGCAAAGATTCATCGCTAGAGTCAGCTAGCTGCTCTCCTTTATGCAACTAGTTTCTAATTGGAATTACACCATTGATCAGAAGTTATACTTTCCTCTGTGAAATACCTGCCCATGGGAAATTGCAACAGAGCTTGTTCAGTTGAGATTTCTGAACCACAGAGGAAAATGCAAGCAGGAAGTCTCTGAACTGTAATTTCCATGCTATAAAGCAATAAATAAATGAATAAATAAATAAATAAATAAAATAAAAGATACCTGAATCCAAGTCTTCAAATTTGGCAAAAAGCAAACTTTTCAGTCAATTATTTATAAATTTTGCAGACTGCAGTCAGTATTTACACACATTCATTTCAATTAATTGTTGTTGTCACCACTAGAAATGTTATCAAAGGCAGTGTTGATGGAAAGCAGCTGTTGATTCTTGTCTATCTTTTCTCAGACTTCTCTTGACAGAGGACTTTGGCTTTGTAGATGTGCGGTGGGAACACCCTGATCTCATCATCTCCCTGCAGTCACTCTTAAAGCACGAGAACATGAAGACTGGCAGGGTGGAGAAGCAGCAACAGTGGTTCCCAGGAAGGAAAACCATGCCAGCTGCCTGTGTTCCTTCCAGGATGGGGTGGGCCAGGATGATGCATGCACCCTGACAGTCACTGATAGTTCGTTTCTTTCATAACTGGAGGTCTGGAGTTTTCAGGAGTTCCTGGACCAAAACAATTTATTGCTCGCATGTGAACTTCTCAAGCACTATGCATAATTCACAAACTCTTCACACTTGCCCTAAACTTACAAGCTCATTGAACTCCTCGCATTATTTCACACTACCTTACATACTGTTAATTAGGTAAAGATTGTAACTTGAAACCGTTTCCATACATGTTAGCAATCTGTTAAAGGGACTGACATTGAGTAATGGATGTCACATCTTGCCCTGTGTTCACAGTGTCAACTTGAATTTTTAAAGACAAATTCAGTTTTGTCCACAGACATTCAAAATGGGTGAATCCAGGATGGTTACTGGTCACTGACACAAAAATCCACAGGAAAACAGGTGGACACTGATATCCCCAAGTCCTATCCTGTTCCTGGATTCAAAACTGAAGAAAACCACATTCAGTCTAAGCAGAAGCTGCAGTGGGTGCCAAGAAAAGCAAAGGAGAAGCAGACTGATAGCTCTCCTAGCTGCCTTGTTTGGAAGATATGCAGCTGCATCATAGACCAGCTAAGCTTTCACAGGGGTTATTTTGGTATATCCAAGGAGAAAGGATTGCAATAATCCATATCACAGAAAACCAAAACTTGGATTACAGAGTCTTGGTTCACCTCCAAAGCTGTGTTTCTTTGCTATCCACAGTCATTCCTTACAGTGACTATAATAAACATCCAAAAATGGAGCAAAACTTGAGGCAGAATCCAGTACTATAACTCAAACAGGGAATAAGAGCAGTCTACCTATGAGGCGATGCCTGCAGCTTTTCCTTTTCATCAAAGTGGTTCCCTTTTTTAAAAAATTACAACTCTTATTTCTTAGCTTTGAACCAGGCCTTTTTCATCTCAAATCCCATTTTTCACCGCATTAGGGATCACTCGTATTTGACATTTAAGACACTACAAATGGACATAATTTTCTGTAACACGGTATTACATATATGCTCACTGAGATGGAGAACGGTGGCATTTAACAGAAGTTTTCCAGGTGAGAGCTACTGGGGGAGGAGGTGGAGGAAGCTCTTACTAAACAGCTTCAGACTTGCAGAGAGAAATGAAAGAAGGCATTTTGAAAGGACAAGATCTCCCCACTCTCATAAGTCTCTCAGGAAGTCAACTGCCTCAAATGCCAGGTAAGCTAAAACTGTGATAACACTGAGGTCTCATCTGCCTGTAGTTGTAAACAGGCCATCCAACAGTGGCAAAGGGCTCTCTTTACATCTAAACCAACATGATGCTTCACCAGCACTCAGCGAAGTCAAATGTTGCAAAACCTAGCCTGCCACCAGCTAGCTACTCACTGGTGATGTAAAGCAAGACATGTCTGGGTCTGTGGAGGGCACTGGTGTCTTCTTAATTAGAAGCTGGAGTTATCAGTTAGCAACTGGGAAAATCACCAAGGAAGAAAAGAAAGCAAGGAAAAACATGAATGGTTCCAAGACTGCTGACTGATCTGCTGGTTTTTCTGTGAAGCTGAGAAGGCCTGAGGCAAATTTGAAAAGCAGGAAATCTTAATAGGGTAGCTACAAGAAATATGCCAGTGAAACTATGTCTTGGAGGAGTAGTAGATGTCCAAGTTTTCAAAGTGACAATGAGAACTCATTCACCCAACAAGAAAACACATGCCCCAACCACTGAATTACTCTGTCTTTATTCAACAGCATTTCTAATTATCAACTCTGTCCTGAGTTTAAAACTCAACTGCAAATCTTAAAGTAGTGACTGAATCTAGTACAGCCTCTAATTATTAAAAACTCTTTGTGAATTAGATCTGCAAGTACTGAAAGCCAAACCTAGATATCTTATCAATGACTTTGCAGATTCAGCTTCTGGAAAAGTGGTTGACCCATGTCAGACAGTCATTTTCAACTTTCATGCTTAGAAAAGTGCTAAAAGTGAATTAGTACTAATGCTTTTCCAAGGTTTGTTAACCTTGCTTGCTCAACAGCTGCTCTCTGTTCATTATAAGTCTAAAAAGGAGCTGTAATGGCCTTGGCATTGCCAGAATTTGGGGAGCAGTGCTCTAAAAGCTTCCGAACAATTTTCCCCTTGGAGAAAGATGATTGGCAAACATTGGCAGTCTGAGGACTTTTACATCGTGCGATGATGAATGCCACAGACGTACAGTAAATAGGGCTGCTGCGAAATTTAATGGCTGTTTTAGATGCTTCATTTCTTATTAGAAAAGGTCACCCATTGTCCTAGCTCACATGATTAATGTGAGCTCCTGTATCTTTATAGGATATTTCTACAATATGTGCTTTGCAAGTAACTGTTTGTTCGTCATTTCAGACTATACCAAGGTTTGCTACTCAACGTGAATTTAGATTTGTTGTTGAATACAAGCATTTTTCTGGTAGGCTTGTGTAAGCTGTCCTACTGGGAAGAGGCTTATGACTGGGGCCTAAACAATGTATGTAGCCCACTTTAGTACAATTTGCTCCAGCAGGATTGCTGAAATTCATGTTTGCAGTGCCATTTTAAATAAACAAATTACGAAATCCATGCAGCACTTCTTTACCTATTCTTTAAATTTGAAACAGGATTTGTTATTTTTTTTAATCATCATTATTTCCCTGAGGTCTGGGTGGCTTATTGCCATCCATACAAACAGAAAACATTAACAAGTTCTAGTTTCCTTATTCCAAAGTTTTTCATCTTACACCTATGAGCCCAGTGCTTCACAACAGGTCTTGTTACTTATTAGGGATATTTGGCATCGAAAGGCAGACCTTTCTTCTGTCATAAAACAGCAAATGCCTTTGACAAGGACTGGGACAGACTTATAGACAAAATCACATTTGATTTAGGAATCCCAGGACTTGTATATCAGTCAAATGTAGTTCATTCTTGATCTTAAGTATTTAGTCTCACTATCCTTTACTCAGAAGTCCAAAAGTGGACAGCCAAATGGGGATTCAGAAAAATAGGGGCAATAGATCATTCAAAAAGGGAAAAGAACAGTGAAATTAAAAGGCATGAGATCACTAAATGGGCTGAATTTCCTGAACAATTCATATTCCATAAGTTATTCCTTCTTTTATATTTCATATAAGGTCTATCCTTCCAACAGCCCCTAATTCTGTAATTGTTACTAGCATTTTCCTGTGTGTTTCACAGTTTTTTAAGAGGGAAGGCATTAAACAAAGAACCCTAAATAATTGAGCTAAATATCTACAGCAGATGTTATCCTATATATATGAGGTATATGCAATACAGCTACATGCATAGGATAAAATGTACCAATTTTACAAGCTGATGCCACTGACAGGCTATCCTCTCAAACACCTGAATTATTAATAGATATGCCAAACCCATGAGGACTTCTAAAAGGTAAGCATTTATATAACAATTTTCAGATTATTAGGAAATAAAAATAGAAACAGGCATGAGACATTTCATCTATATTAAATATGACTCAGAACCTAAGAATCTGTATCTGGATTTTGCTTCTGAGTTTCAACCTCCAAGCTTTGCTTAGCCTTCATTTATTGCTGTAGCTGTCCGTATACCCAGACCAGCATAAGCATTAAAGCAAAAGAAATGTCTGTCAGCAATTGAAGGCTTTTACCCAATATTCTGCGAGGTTTTACAACTACATCTTCCATTAAAATAAGATTAGCTTATGTTGGTATACTAAACTGCTGAATATGGAGAGCAATTATTTACCACAATTTAAAGACATTAAGAACTTGTCAGAATCAAATCAATTCTTGGTTAAGTAAGGTACATTAATAATTGCCAGTTGATGAAACTAATATGGATTTTATTTTAAACTGAGAGAGAAAGAAAATATTCATCATCCTTGTCATTTTTATGGAGTTATTCAGAGAATGAATTATTGATTATAGGCACGGGATGAGTGAATAGACTGTAGATGTTTAGGTACTTGTCAAATTAAGAAGTATGATTACAACAAAATGCAGAATTATGACAAAAATAGGCGCAGTGTCTGACAGTTCTTTACCAGTGAAGAACAGGTACAGCTGATTTGTATAGAATCGAGCAAAAAGAGAAAGGATTTGGTCCAAGATCCCTCACTGTTCAAGAACACAAAAATCTCTAAAGCTAACCTCAAAATATTACAAAAAATACATATGTACCCTCCTCTGTCTTTCATTAATTCTGGGGTAACTTACAATACCTCCATTTTACATACTTGTGCCTTGACCTCTATACTAGGGAAAACATCACACCTCCTCACACAGGACAACTAGGCACCCCAGAGGATGCAGTGCAACCTGCATTGCCGCAGTGAGAAAGACCTCAGTCACAGTTGGGGCCCCAGTGTTGTGTACCAACACTGAGCTTCTTACCTCCACACAGCAAGTAGGCAAGGGCAGGGAGAAGGCAGAGCCTGGGGGGCCACGTGCTCTGAAGCTTTGTTTTGACACTGCAGTGTTTTGACGAGTAGCTCTGCATGTGAGTGAGCTGGCAGCTTCTCCTGGGAGGGAAGGCATGCAGGCATGCACTTGCATTGCTGTAGGCCAGTGTATACTGATTAGGGATCGATCATTATATATTGTGCAAGTGCTTTTCTTCTTTTTTTTGATTAATTATATATGAGGGAATTTCAGTATTAGAAATAATTTACCTTCAAATGTTTCCTTTCTATCAAAAGCCTTCTGAAAGCCAGGTTCTCTGCCTTTTTGGTTATATGTTGGTAGTCAAGGTCTTTCTTTCTGAGACAGCCTCCCCAGCTAATTTTATCTTTCAGCTCTGCTTTATAATAGTCACATGCTGGTGTGATTTAGACAATAAAATAATGATAAAATATATTATTACTTTTGGTTAATGCTATAATTTGTGGGTGCAGTTAAGCTTGCCTGACTCAGCTCACCGTGTTTAGAATGTTGTATAACAAACATAACTCTTGGTCATTTTATATACTAAAAAAGATCATAATATTGACATTTTATCTGGAACATTTTCATAGGGCTACAAAAAATGGCATACAAACTGCTCTTTGAAAGGTCTTATATATATATGTATTGATTTAATATTTAGTGATGCTTTCAACAATCAAGAGACATGGGATTCTGTAGGTTTCCTTTTAAAGCTCCACATGGGTTACTTTTAGAACTGCAAGTACTGTGTTCACAATGCTAAATAAAAATTGTGACTTTATTTTAATTACATATTTGCCCTTTAAGAAATATTGAGCATTAGGAAGAAATTCAGGCTCTTTTTTTTTTTTTTTTTTAATGAATTTCAGTAGCTAGACTACAAGTCCACTTTTGGCCACAGATTGAGTTAAGTGAGTCATATTTTACTGTTAAGAATGTGCACCACAAATAATGTGTTATATTCCAATATATTTCAGACCACTGAACTGAGTTTCTTTAAGTTGACTCTACAGATATACAACTGTATTCATTTGAAAGTTTAAGAGATGATTTCATAGGAGTTTACCATATAATGAGGAAGCTTTTAAAATTTCATTCACACAAATACCGTCAAAATGAGATAGTAGATGCTTGTCAGTTACAAGTAAATAAATCCTAATCCTTGAGGGGAAAATGGGCATTGGATTATCCACTGCTATAGCTCACTTGTCAGCCCTTTGGATAAACTAATGATTAAGGAAAAGCACTTTGTAATGCGTGGTTTAACCCTGCTGATTTCATTATAATGATCTGAATGAGACATGTATGATGAAGTGATTAAGATCCATGAATCTCTAGACTGAATGGAGAACACAGTCTCTAAAAGGGGCCCTGGTGAGACATCCATCATAGTTTTGTTATGGAAGAAAGTGCTAAGTTCTGGAGTCTAAAGAAGTCTTCATTGTCATAGCAGTGATGTTATATTATTTAACTTGTGCTTGGTCCTTCAAGCCTAGTCCACAAATCTAACTTCAATGACAACACAATACATAGGGAAAATGGTTGCCCAAGAACAAGGTTCACAAAAAACCTCCCACTCTGTTCAAAATCCCTGCATGAAATTCCTCCTCTTCTTCCTAAAAGTCCAGAAGAAAACCATGTTATTACTCTCTTGTGTGCTAATGTTAATCAGATCCTGTTGCAAGAGTTCACCAGCCTCTATCCAAACCCCTTTGAGCTGGGAGAAAGAATAGGTCCTGTCCAGTTCTGGGTATGCTCTGGGCTCTGTACTGCTTGACCCCATCTCCTACATGTTCTGGTTATACTCAAAAGCAGATCATTATTCATGGGGAGCCTGCAGCTGCAATTTTCCATTTAGAAACATAAGTTATGCCACTTTTGAGATGTACATCTAAGTTTCTTTCTGAGATTTTCTCTCCAGCATCCATATAACTGGAGGGTTTTTAACCCCTGTAAAAAGGCCACTGTGGGGAGAAATAGCAGAATCTGCCCAGGGGGTGGAGACATAGATGAAAGAAGGGGCATAGCTGGCAGGGGGCATGGGCTGCAGTACATCTTAAGACTGTAATATGACTTGAGGCTGTAGTAGCATCATTGCCAGTTGGCTGTGTTTCCAGTCCTCAGCTGGCACAGTCTTTCTCTTTGTAAGCTCCACAGAGGTAAAGTGTAAGTAAGCATCCTTCCCTCATCTGACCCACCCACTGATATCACGTACCACCCTCATTCAAATGTCTCTGGGTGCAAATCATCATCTGTCACAGGGTGTGTATCTACCTGCGACATTTTTCATGGGAGGAGAAGAGAATTTGCACATGGATACATTTATTTGGGTATGTATCTTGTAGGGTAAAGTCTAGGCCAAAAAAAAAAATGTATCTTATTCCCTTCCTTTATATG
Organism: Anas acuta; assembly: GCF_963932015.1. Classification (NCBI taxonomy): domain Eukaryota; kingdom Metazoa; phylum Chordata; class Aves; order Anseriformes; family Anatidae; genus Anas; species Anas acuta. Next base: position 115,885,805 of record NC_088980.1, on the reverse strand, counting down.
CACTTTTAGCATTTCAAAACCTGTCCACCTTCCCTACTTTTTATGGCTGTTTTTCATGCAACTTTTAATTAACAATAACTTTTCACATTAAAATTTAATTAATTTTTCCCCCATAGTGAATCATTGGTCAACAATTCACAGCAAGTCTTATTAAAATCCGATGTAATTACTCTCTACACATCCTGAGAACATTACAAACATTTAGTTCTTATGGTCACAATGATTAAAGAATTGAATTTGCTGAACATTATTGTTAGAGCTTATACATCCACAGAGTCAAATGTATTGGTGCTTTGTGCTAGACTTGTAAAACTACACTTTACCCAGCCAAGCTACTCAGCTAAATCCTTTTTATCAGATTGGAATTGGAAAGGACTGCAGAGTTTGTAGGAAAATTTGTAAGTGCCATTCTTCTTTTTGTTCTTAGTGCTTGGATTGCTGATTGCATTCTCCCCTGGCTGCCTCACTGGATTTTCCACCAGGGATTTACAACAGCTCACCGTATAAAGAAGGAAATAACAAAATTATTAATGACCCATTGACGCCTGCCAATTTTGAAGAGGTTTTTTACCTGGGGCTTTCAAGTATTTCATAATTATTTGACACTACTGACTGCTTTTGCCAAGTCCACATATTTCCATAAGGCTGCTGCAGAGTGCACAAATACATTCCAGGGTTCCAATTATGCACCAGCTCAGCCCAACATGTAGCTCTTCCACTCAATTTACGATGCTCACAGGTGTTCCTTAGGATTCAGCATACACTGCACCACTCATCACATACCTGCCATCACTTCTTGAGTGTCAAAGGCTCATTTTGCCTCCTTTATCCCTCCTCACTCTCTCTACTCACACATAAATCACTCCTATGTTAGCAGTGCACAAATAATCTGCAAGATTTTTGTCATGATACTTCACAGAGGCTACTTCTCAATGATTTTAGAAAATTAACAGGTTGAAAATTGATTATTTAAGATGCAGAAGACCTCTGATCAATGTTTCTAAGCACTGTCCTACATTTATAAAGCCCTATTTATCAAAACAGGATTAAATGCACAAGAGATATTTTTGGCATTTGTTTACTAGATAGCTTTTGAGACAGAAGGAGCCCCACACTGTCACATGAGGATCAGTGACTTCCCAAGTCTGAAGGCAGATTGCATTTCTTCTCTTTTCCCTATAAATCACAGGTGTTGCAGACACATCATACCCACCCACCACGGGCAGGTATTGCCAGTAAACCCTGGTCTCCATTCCAGATGGGCTTGATTTGGATTGCCTGTAACGTCCACAGCAGCAGTGAAGGTGCCCCTTTGGGTGTTAGTGCAGGTGATGAGGACAGCTGAAACTCAGTTTTACAGAAATGTGGATATACAATCTCATCTCCTTTCTCAAGTTAGTAGTGAATCTCAGATCTATTTGCACTCCACTATTCTGACAACAGCATATTATATTCCAAGGAGTTATCTGATAGGAAAAAAAAAAATACATCGAGACTGTCACACTACTAAAGAAAAAGGAAATTAATATATGTTTACCTTACAGGACTAGTGACCTGTTTCGGGATTTGGGTTCAAAGATATAATGCAAGGACCTACTTGTTTGTTCAAACAATTCTGAAAACTGGCCAAGAAGTAATAATATCCTTGACATCTGTAGCTCTTTAATGCAGGAATTACATTAGAATAACTGACAAGGCTTTGCACACACACAGCTTCCCATATGCTAGGTGTTTCTTTTAAAGTAAAGAAAAATCATTTTCCAATTTTTACCTAACTGCCACTTCAACAGGCAGGTTTTCTAGGACAAAATTAGAGTGCATTTATCAAAAGATGACTAAAAGATGAAGGAAAAAAAAAAAAAAAAAGAACTGCTAAGTCACACAGCTACAAAGCTTTCTTGCAGTCAAGGTCTCACAGAATGTACAAAACAAGCTGCCATGGGAAACCTTTAGAGCCAGGTTGCGTGCTTCTTGGTGTTGTTTTCCTTCTCACCAGTGCTTCAGCTACCACTAATGAGACTGTTCCTGACACAGCAATGTAACCAGGAGCTGTATTTGGACAGAGCACAAAGAAGTGGAAATGCAGCAGGGGAGGACAGGAACAGTTCATAATACCAGGACAATTTTGCACAGTGGTGCTCTTTGGATCAAGGGAGTAAAGACTGTGGGGAGGACAAGGAGTTGAAAAGGGAATTATATTAAGTATCACATGACAAATCAGTTGCTACCAGAACCTTAAATTAACAAATTTGTCCCTTCTTTTTTACTGCCTTTCAGTATTGCATATTTCTTCTAAATCCAAAAATTGGCTCATTTGTTGGCAGGAATTTTTACTCACAAAAAGAAGAACAAGATCTTTTCTAAATCACAGCCAGTATCTAGCATATACATTTGCTGATAAACAGAAGAAGAACTTGCACTTCCTTTGAGGACGGACAGAAAAGTGAGATGACAAAAGCTGTGTGAAACTTGAAAACAACAACAGCTACAGTCTGTGTGACTGAAGCAAGAGTTTTAAGCTGCAGATTCAGTTTTGAAAGTTACACGGCAAAAATTACAACCTTCAGCTGTGAATGAGAATTCACAAAGACACTGTGAGGCCACAGCAAACTTTCTGATGTAGAAAATCTACTCTTCCAAATCTACTAAGCTAGGAGAGACTTACATACAGCAAGCAAAACACATTCCAGCTGATTAGGTCCTCCATCATGTGTTTTTTGGCACAGGCACTCGTGCTTCCTTATAAATACTTTCACAGTTAATTTTAATGCCTGTCACATAAAATATTAATAGCAGGACTCCAAAATGGTGCCAGCACAGCTAGTCATAAGCCACATGATTATATTGCTAAATACTAAGTGTAAATATGAAAATGTGATTGGAACCTGCCTGGCTCAGTGTTGCTTAACACTGAGTTTGAATTCTCTTCTTCAGAAGCCATGTAACACGTTTTTCTTTTCATGCTACTCTTCGCTCATGCTTCTTTGATAGGTAGGTAAATGAACTCTCTAGCACTGACGAAACAGGTGTTTGTGTAATATCCTCAGGAGGGCCACCGCAATGTTTTTCAGAGGGGAATAAATGACAGCAGTGGCAACTGCAAAACAAACATGAGTTGACTACTGCAGTATTGTCACGGCAAGGATTAGTCTTTATGAAGTCTATTGTGGTTTGTCATGTTAGTGACTAGGCAGCTGTGGAAATCCTACACAGAGTTTCCATTTCTTGCCAGCTCACAAAAACAAAGCAGTGTGGCACAGGGAAAGGGGGCACAACATAAGTGGTGTGGTAAAGCTTAGCAAGCGTATTCACTGTTATGGCATTCTGCATGAGGGAGAAGCTCCAGAGGTTTGTGATTATCCAGTTCTCCAAGGTGACTAGGTTGGACGTCATTCTCTGCTCCACTGAGGGAGCTCTTCTTTTAACATTTACAAGCTGGAGAGCTGGAGTGATTTCAGCATGCAAACTCCCAGAGCCCTTCTTCATCTAAAAGCTGGGTGGCACCTATTGCTCATTCCAGATTCACAGCATGACCCAGACCCATCTCTCACTTCTTGTTTCATGGGCTGGAAATGCTGGTTGTGTGCAGATGGTCAGCGAGTGGCTCGAGCACCTGGTTATTCTCACTTCCCTTCTGTGCCTTCCCCACTAATCTCACCGCTGCTTTGATTGCCTGGTGTGGCTGCTGAAGAAAATCAGCAGATGGAGACAAGCTAAACGAGTCTTCTTGAAGATAGGTATGAGAATTTCACTGCAGTGCTTTCATCCCTATTTTCACCCTTGAGGGATCAGCAACCCAAGAAGAAAAGCACAAGGTGAATCAGGATGGAGAGAAAAAGTGGTCACTGTTGACTACAGACAGCCTTTAGTTCTCTGATTTCCCACAAATATCTACAATTCCCCATCCCCTTGTAATGTGTGTACAGATATCTACCGACCTACAAAACCATATGATTTTACTAATGCAGCTCAAAAAATGCCCAACAGTAATTCTTGTGGATTTTGTTTCATTTTGTTGTTGTTATTTTGTCTTCCTTCCTTCCTCTATCTTTTCCTTTCTCTCTCTCTCTCTCGTTTCTTCTTTCTTTCTCTTCCTTCCTTCCTTCCTTCCTTCCTTCCTTCCTTCCTTCCTTCCTTCCTTCCTTCCTTCCTTCCTTCCTTCCTTCCTTCCTTCCTTCCTTCCTTCCTTCCTTCCTTCCTTCCTTCCTTCCTTCCTTTCTTTCTCTTTCTTTCTTTCTCTCTCTCTCTCTCTCTCTCTTTCCTGTGGATGAACTTTCTCAGGAGCTTATTTGAATGGGTTTCCCAAGGAAATACAGACAGCCATGATACCTGGCACCTTCAATTCTCCCATAAGAAGTGTACAGTAGCTTGTGTTCAAGTGATAAAACCAAACAAAAAGGAGAGACTACTGTCCATGCTTTTCTGCAGAAGAACAAAACAAATAGATGACAGATGGTAAACACATCGCTTAGGCAATGTGGGAAGCTGCTCACAGGCCAAGGTTGTAAATGAAAAATAAGACTCTGTGGAATAGAAAATAGAATTAGAGGCTGATGATTGTTCTGGGGTGTTGTTGATTTTTAGTTGTTTTTAGGAAACTGGAGTCATGTTCCCCAATATTGAATTCATTAAATGGCTTCATTTTTCCCTTTTCTTCTGTTGACAATGAACCTGAAACCTATTTGTATGGGTTTGTTTTATTTTATTGCATTTTCCTGATTTCAAGACATTCCTGATTTCAGGACAGGTGGCAGAATATCTAACCAACATAGCCTTAGATGATTGTACGATGTCCTGAAGTACCACTGAGCTACTGTGCGTTTGCTACTTTTAATGAAGTTACTGCAACATGGCGTTCTCTCATCCAGAGAAGCAAAAGCCTCATTACATGCTGAAATAATTTGGCTATTTATTTTTAGAGTTAATATATTCCCTCTCTCTCTCTTTTGTTGTTGTTCTGCTTCTTCTGTTTGGTCATGGTGAGTGTCTACATTAGTAATTTAGTTCAGTTGTTTCACTCCACAGATCTGTTCCTACTGGGCTGTGCTCCCTGACAAATCAGCAGTATCCAGCACCAACTGTTAGATTTGTCCCAGTTGTTTTATTCAGCTTGCCCTGATACTCTATGGCAGATTATGATCTGCAATACATTGCCTATTTTTCACATCTGTTCAATGTATCATGGATCTTGCCTACTTTGGTTTTGCAGGAGACCCTATTATTAGTGGGACTGGTTTACATATTATTTCCACATATGTTACAGACTATAAAGCAGTTACAACAAATATGCCAGTGAAAGCTGTTCCCTGATCAGTCCCTTTCTCTGCTAACGACAAGAGAAAGTCTTTAAGGATGTTTTCACTCAAGCAAGGAAAACAGTGAGCAAAAGGTTAGATCAGAAAAAATAAGTATCAAATAGAACATAGCAGAGGACTACAGATAAATTACAGAATAATTGCTGCTAATAACATATTATTCATTTTACTCTTGCCAATCTAACGGATATTCATTGTATAATATTGAGATAAGAGATTACTGTTGGGAATTGCAAGAATGAAGACAGGAAGGATAACATCCAGCTAGCCAGACTGTAAATTGTCTCAAAGTTAGGCTGCATTAGCAATAACCTGACAGTGGAACCACATTAGATTATACTAAGATGGTGAGAGCAGCATAGAATGCCCTGAATCAATCCGATGTACCTGTCTACCCAACTGGAGGCTAAACAGTGACAGATGTAGGGCAAGGACACATCAGTCTCCCTCAGCATCTCCCAGACTGCAAACAACCCTACCTAACCACAGACAGCAAATAAGGTATTTCCAGATCAGAGAGCTGCTGGGAGATGTGCATCCCAACCGTCCTCATGCACATTACAGAGCCATGCGGCAGTGAAAACTGACAAAAGATAGAAATAAAGCTCTATGTAAACTTCCTGGTATCAAAAGGAGGTGTGGATTTCTGACTGGTCCATATCACAGATGGCTATCGCTACTGTCTGGCAGACCAGCTTGCTTGCAGATTTTGCCCGGTCTGTGACCCTTTGTGTGATGTTAAGCCTAATCATATGACATGCAGGCAAGATCAGACCCAGAGCACCCTGGATTCAACGAAGGCTTTTTGACTTTCAGGGAGTGCATGAACTTTAATACAGCTCTGCTAGGAAAAATAAAAATAAACAGAACCATGCTACTATTTGTTTTTAGAACAAGCAAGGAAGCAAACAAACATCTGTGCCCTTCGCATCTCTGAAGCAGTGGTGAAGAAATGATGTGCATTTGGCAGGTTGTGCACACGCTTTCCACAAGAAGGCAGATACCCCAGCAATGCATCTGCCTCCACAAACCTGGGGGCTTTTAAGGAAGCTGAAGCTGTCATCCAGCCATGCCATTCTCCCCAGAAATGGTCACAAACCACCCCATGGTGACTGGGATGGGTGGGTGGGGTGTTTTATATGGGCTTCATGCAAAGGTGCAAATACATCACATGAAAAATTCTTACTGCAGAGTCTTGGGTTAGCAGAGTACATTAAACCCCCCTGATTAAACCTCAGACTTCCATGAAAACTACCAGTGTTCCAGTTCCCCTCCTGATGAATCCACCAGCATTAATTCAGCAAGTAATTGCTGAAGGCTACCTGACTTTGAAAATTCATACAGCCACAGTAACAGTCAAGTGTTGTGTAGGAACTTCAAACGCCAACTTCAGATTGGGGTCCATGTTGTGCACCAACAGAAGATAACCAGCAGGGTGAGATGTAGGCTCAAAAATGTTAAGCTCACTGCATAACATGCAGATAAACTATAAGACCCGAGCACAAAAGTGGTTGAAAAACTATGTCCAAGGGAGTTACTAATAGCACCAGTATGCTCTGTGAGGATTTCACTTGTGTACAACAGCTTTCAGTATACTTATTAATAGGCTGGATAAAGGAAAATATAGCATTTCCTAAATCTACAAGTTTTACCAACACAGAAAAGATGAATGGGAAGAAAAAATTCTTACAAATTGGAAACACAAACTGGAAAAAAAGAAAAAAAAGAAAAAAAAAGAAAAAAAAGAAAAAAAAATAAAGAAAAAAAAAGTTCAATTTCATTAAAAGCAAATAGAATTTTCTAAATTAGGCAGAAACAATCACCTGTATCGCAGCTGGTGAACATCTGGACAGGTAGGTGTTCTACAGAAAAGAACCTGGGTCGTATGCCACATGAATAAATAATATTGGGCTTTTGCCAATAGTAATAATACATATACATGTTATATATGTGTGTGTATAATATCTAATGTATAGTACATTATATATAATGAAATACAATTAAATAAACAGGAGCAAAACCTGCAATAACAGGACATTTTTCTTTTCTGTTCAGTAATTCTAAAGATTCAAATGAAATACTGTTTTCAATTTAGGTACTGGGTTAGAAATAGGAAAAAAAAAAAAAAAAGAAAAAAATACAAATACTAATAGACCCAACTTGCAACATGAGAGAATTAGCATAGACATCAGGGGAAAACTTTCTAGTGGTAAGTATACCAAGGCACAGGAACAGATTGCCTGGGAAGCCTTCCGTAATAGGTTGGCATCTGTCAGCTAATGATGTAAGTATAGTTGATCCTGCTGTGGGTAAAGGGATCGATGGGATGATCTCTTGATTCTCTAATTTTGACAAAACACAGCATTAAATATACATTTAAGCAGAAGCAAAAAAAAATACTACTGGCTAATAATGCTTATATAATTTTGTATAGCTTAAACTACAGTCAAAATGAAAAGGGGATGAATTTTCTTTGTTTAGTCTTCCTGCAACTTTTATTATTATTATTATTGTCATTTAAAGGAAAAAAAAATCAAGCACAATGAGATATTAGCATTTAAATGAGTCCAGCTGTGTACTGAAGCTCACGTCTTGCAGGGAATAAGCAAGGTCCACTCTGATTACTAATGTTTGCATGAAGACAATTTATCTGTGCACTTGCCTGTAATCTCAGAATGAAAGAAAACCAATGGAATATGAAGAATAATGGAGAACAAAGTGCTGAAGACAAGTGTCTTCCTTCACCTTTTTTTTTTTTTTTTTTTTTCAGATAGAGGAAGGTCTGTCTGTGTGTATGTGCAAACAAACAAACAAACAAAAAAAGCAGCAGTTCTTTGCATACACCCATGAATAGATACAGTCACATTGTATCAAAGCTGTGTTTTATTGTTATGTTATGTTTTGTTCTGGTTTTGGTGGTGGTGGTGGTTGTTGTTTCTTTGTTTGTTTTGTGTGTATGTCTGTCTGTGTTTAATGATTTTAAAGGACTCAGGCTTTACACCTTCACACTGGTTTAAGCAGCTGATCCCAGTTTGAGTGTGGTGGCCCCAATACCAGCCTCTCATCCACACAGGCAGAGAAAATTTTTACAGAGATGGCTGCAAGTGATTCTTTGTAGGGAGTTACAATCTAAGCAGAACACTCACTGAGTACACACAGAGGTGGTCTTATTTTAAGCCTTCTTCCTTCATCTCCAGCCAAAGAAATCTTTAGCAATTGCTATATCCAGGCCAAGCTTTCATCTTCAGCTTGTTGTGCAATATTAAAGTGCTAGAAAAACATAGGCAGAATATTTGGATAATGGATTATATTTTTCAACCTGAGGTAATTCAGAAGGTTGGAGGGATTTTGCTCAACATTACATCCAGTAAACAGGCTATCACCTTTCAACACAGCCAAGAATGGAAATGTTCAGCTGAAAATGTAAACATGTTAGTAAGTTACGAATGTGAAGAGAGGAAATTATACTGCTTTGCTATAAAGATTCAAAATAACCACTGAAATTACTTTAAGCAAGCCTCAAATCTTCCAGTCACATACCATTCTCAGTGTTTCTTATTTAGTTTGCCATTAGGAATAAAAAAGGAAACACATTTTTATATGAAATCGCTTCTCTCTTTCAGGAAGATTCCAAAATGTTTTATAGGCTCATACATAGCAATCAAAATAGCCATGGAGTGAAGCCACAGTTTCACAAGTGCACAGACTGCATGTGCCAATTTTTCTGAAAGTTTAAATAAAAAATGAAGTAATAAACCCAATAATGGCACAGGTTATCACAAGGGGACCTGGAAGAACATTCTGTTACTGCAACACACAGCTACCGGCTCCAGGGTAGTGGCAGGTCTTGGTTTCAAATCGTGTCAAGGATCCCTTGATTAAGAAAATAGTCAGGCCATGAGATCATTTCAAATTCCCCCACCCCTTCTGGTGTCTAAGATTTCACATAACACAAACCTGAGCCAGGGTGTAGGTCTTGCAAGCCATTCTACAGATATGCCTGCAGCCATTAACTGATAATGCCTTTAAAAATGGTGATTTTTGAGTGTTCTCTTGATGGCAGTTTATTACACAATAAGCTGACAGCTGGTTCCTGCACCTACACTACTCACCAACACGTCTGCTCGTGTAGGTTCCTCCCATGTGTGTGCACAGAGCCAGGGAGATGTCTGCTGGAAGGTAGCTCTGGAGGTCATTTAACCCTACTGCTTACACAGAGCATGGTCCTGGCCAATCCTAGGTCAATACAATGACCTAAATTAATACCAAGTCGTTACACAGTTGCTGTAATTTTCCTTCCTACTTTGTCTCTGATGGGCTTCTGAGGTGGCCAGGAACTTCATGACTACTCAGACCTGCAAAAACACATGCATGCTTTTCTGCACCACACACTGCAGCCTGTATACAGAGTTATCACAGAGCCATCTGTGTGAATAAATGAAAGGGCAATACTCTTCGTTATTAGGTATGTATGCATGGCTGCTCAGATACGCAGAAGAGAGTGGAAATTTTCACACTTGGACCTACAGGGCTGTCAAAGTGACCTCTTAATAGACCGGCAGGGTCTGTAAATATCATTCATTCATTTTATCAGCTTATTTGTTAGAGCTTTCTGATATGTTTGCCTAGACCCAATTTTCAAAGGTCATTTTGGCTAGTATGAATCATATTCATGATTCACAGAATTACAGTCCCCGGTAACACCGCCAAGAAAGCAAGCTGAAGCACTGTATAGCAACCCTAACACTAACATTTACTCTTTACCAGTTATTTGGGGGGCTATCTCTAATGCTGCCTGAATAAAACACTTGCTACCGTGAGTAACAGGGAGATTCAAATTCTGGTGAGCAAGCTCTCTGAGCAAGCTTGAGCAGTTGCCGTTGTTCATCCATTAACCGTAGGTCTAGCTCATACTGTCCCTTCATGCTTACTGAGTTTTGATTGCTTTGGCTGGGTGTAACAGAGAGATTGTGGCTGTTATCAGCAAACACTGCCGATCAGCTTATTTGTTGACTTTGGTGCAGAAATTCACTGACTTGGCTTTGTACTACATACACAGCCCTGGTAGTGCATCACTCTGTAAAACAAATGTGTTCCTCCATATTTTTCCTTTTTGCTGCCAAATCTCATCGATACTGAAACAGTGTCCTGGTCTATGGTGATAGAAAGCACTACACAGGCAACACATTTAATCGACAGTATTTTGTTTCTTCATTTTCAGTTTACTACCAGCTGTTTCCGAGTGATGGATCTATCAGTGTTTACCTTCAAATTAAATGCAACCACTCTTATTGTAGGAATGTGCAATAACTGCTTGGAATTTCACCACTAGATATGAAAGCCCTGTAGTAAATATACTGCCTTTGGATATGAAGTTTAATAAGCTAAGTGCAATTGCTCTGTACCATTAGGGATTAACTTGAATACTGCCATATTTCTAGATATAGAAACATTTGTCCGCTAATTGCCTGTTTAACATTATGTATTAAAAACATTTACTGAAGCCTGGCATTAAGGTAAGTAAATACTATTTTCCCCTCCTCAATGCAGTTACCAAACAGCACATTTCATTAGCTTGCTAAAGACACCCTGACTGTGGCCACACAGCTCAGCTCGCTGAGCATCCCACAGCCTTGTGCAAGTGATAAGCATCAAAGAGGTGGGGGCTCTGACTTGGAAACTGCCACAGAAGCATGGATACCCAGCCTCTCCCCTCTGCTGTGAGCCTCAGTGCTCATCGTGAACATAATGTTCCCTGCTTGGTCTGACATACTGTTTAAACATTCCTATTTTTCCTTTTAAACATTCCTATTTTTCCTTTTAATGTTAACCAGGATGCTGCACAATGTTATTATTCCTGAGTGTGTCCCTCTTTTCCAGGCATGCCTGGCTGCCTGCAGACACATTCCTTGGGAATGTTAAGTGCCAATGAACTGCATTTTCTTGTTCCTAATGGCCCACTCAGACAGGCCACAGTGGAATTAAGAATCAGTGTGGTGATATAATTGGCCAGCTTGCTTTATTTTCTGGACACGGACAATTTTTTCCTCCATCTGCTTTCATGGGACTCAAAGCGATAGTCCTTACACAGAGGACTCAGGCTGAAATTGGTGCATTTTACTAGCAACATTGCTGAGTATAAATGGAAAAGCCAGTTCCTGAAGAATATTAGTTCTAGGTGTTTCTCAGTGATTCAGGATGAGTGCTGTGAAATGTTGTTTTTCTCTTTCTTACCTTGCCACAAGCCAGGAATGTGTATTCTTCAGTCAAACTGCACATGGTGGCATCTAAACCTGGGTGTAAACCCCCCTTGCCTGATTCAGAGAAGCTCCTGAGCTCTTTTGCCATGTCTACTTCTACCAGTGTTACTCCTTCAAATTCCTTTTCCACATTTGCAAGGCCACAGAACCTCAAGGTTTGCTGGCAATTTACAGTGCTAATATTTAGTAGTACCTTCAGCGATAAGAAAGTATAGAATTTTGCTAGATCCCTTCCCAGCTATGTTTAATGATAACTAAGCCTACATTTCAATACTCAAAGCACATTCTAACATCAAAGCGTGTCAGAACTGAGGGCAGAAATTGGTTTAATCACATGGAACATTTTGTATGAAGAAATAGTCCAATACTACTTTGACTAAGCCAAGATAGCATTAAATCAGAGATGTTATCTTCATGTAGAGCTAATCAGGTCTATTAAAATCCTGTTTTATATAAATTATCTTTTTCTATGGCAAAATATCTACTGTTAGACTAGTTCAATTTTATTCTCCAGTCAGAAAAAAAGAACTATGCCTGGATTGATCGAGAACATTTCCAGTTCGAACTGCATTACTTAGCAGACATTGATTTTATTAGTCACATGGTGTTGTTCCTATTACCCAGCTGAGTGCATATTCAAGCTCCTTGAGCAACAGTGCTTGCCTGGGCAAAATATAATATTTGGTTTCCAAGGACATTTTTAAATAAATTGCTAAAATTGCTTTTGTATGAATGTGGAGGACAAAATCCTTTTCTCTTGAATGTTCACAGAAAGCAAGAACAAAGGGGCAGAAACAAACTGTTGCTTTTAAATCCCCTCTACCTTAGAGTGAGTGAACATAAGATGTTTTTACTGTCTCAAAGACCAAGATTTCAAATATCTCCTCGTTATGGATTAGGAGAGGAAGAAGACATGTCAAACTAGGATGAAAACGAGGCCTGAGTGAATGGTGGTGAGGTTCTCTGGTTTTGGAAGATCAGACCAAGTCTCAGTTACCAGTTTGTTAGCTCTACAAAACAGAAGTACTACAGGAGAAAATGAGTGAACATTATCACAGACAGAGACAGAGTTATGTTACTGATTTGAATTAGTAACTTAAATCCTGAAGCTTTTAGTCCCCGGTCCTTGTCCTAGCATAGCATTATTGCTTATCCTGGAACACGTGCCTTGTTCTTCCCAGAAACACCTACTTCCTTTAGAAGAAGGAAAAAAAAAAAAAAAAAAGGAAAAAAAAAGTCTAAAAGAATTACAAAATTCTGATAAAAGATAGTTTTGACAGATAATTCCTTGAGGAATAAAACAGCCTTTGGCCACCTTATTGAGGCTGCCATCCTTTCAAATCCCACAACCTAAATAGAATGAGGCTTGGGAAATATGTAGATAAGAGACATTTGGTTAAGTCTTGCTTCAGAAAGTAGATCATCTAGCAGATCTGACAGTCAGAGTTACAACTCTTTAAATCTATACTAAACCCTTGTCCTGGCATGGTGCTGAAGTGCTGAAATGACATGTTTTCTACAAGGTGCAAACCTAAGGGTTCTTAAGAGGTAAAAAGAGAAGAAGTATAAGACTAATCATACTACTACCCTCATTAGTTATTACATTTCATTTAGTTATTTCCCAGTTGCTTAAACTTTCCCTGAGGTTTTTGCTGGGGTCTGTGTTCCCCATATCTGCTCTGAACAGATATGCCCTCTGCCTCCAGAGCTGCTATATTCTGGTCCAGGAGAGCTCTGAGATGGAGGGGCAGCAATCAACAGCAAGATGGATAATAAATACACTACACATGTATGAGCATTTAAATATCCTTAAATGTAAGAATGTTATTCTAAAAAGAAGAGACTGTGCACTGTGTGCAGACCACCTTCTTATACCAAATCTCAAGTTTTTTAGTGGATTTTGCCATCCAATTCTGAATGAATGTAAGCATGGCACAAAAAGTTCCTTCTCAGAGGAGGACAAACAGCATTTTAAATTGTGTTAAATACAGATGGCTGACTATATCAGGATGATTCTTCACCTTAGAGACTGCATAAATTCAGCCTCTCTAGGACTCAAACTTTCTATTCATCCAAAGGGAAAAGACTACAAGTGGTATAAATTAGTAGGGAAGTCCTCAACACAGCAACCACAGTACAAATACATTTTCTTTTTTAATTCTGAGTATCTCTAAGCATTGCTATTTAACAGATGAAACCTCTTCAGATGCAAGGCTTTGCACAGAAAACAGGCACCATTAATAACACGTGTGTCATCTGGCATATCAGGAAACTTCTGGACATATTAATCAATAGGGAGCAATCACTTCAAAAAGTCCATGTTTCTGACTAAATACAGTGTGTTGAAATTAATGCAAATGGATAATAAAATATTTTCACACTGTACTGACAAGTAATGGTAGAAATCATTACCCTAATGGCTTATGAACTTTTTATATTAGAGAGTGATATACAGTGGCAATATTATGATTAGTAGCAGACTTTCTATTCTGCACTTGACATAATAAAGTAGTAGAAATTATTAATGCACAGCATTTCACTTCTGTGTATATTTTATGTTAACTCCAGAGAAAATACAAATCAAGTTCTGTCTCTCAGCAAGTCTTAACCTCAAGCCTTCATCTGCACTAGTGTAACAGTCTTTCTAGCTACAATGGAATAAAACCAGCACACCTTCTCTAAAGTGCATGCAATCAAATTGTTCAGACCAGTAGAGCTGTTCCCACATGAGGAAGAGAATAAATTGGTTTTGTATCTTATCCATGTCCACATCTGTGCATAACAACACAGCCTTCGTTTATTGGTATGTGTAATGTGATTGGCATTTATAGTATATATGAACACACTGTTTGGATCAAAATCAGTTTATAAATTGACATCAGTATTTCTCCACCACCACCTTCTTCTCCTATGAAGAAAGGCTGAGAGAGCAGGGGATGTTCAGCCTGGAGAAGGGAAGGGCCCAAGTTAATCTCACTGCAGCTTTTCAATACTTAAAGGGGGCGTATAAAAAGAGGGACAGAAACTTTTTGCTTAGGAAGACTATGACAGAAAAAGGGAACCCAGTATCACTACAACTTTCACCGCTTCTGCTCAAGCTGGTACTGCTAGTAAAACCCTAACACAGCCTAATAACCTTGCCACTGCAGCTTAGGTTGTTCTGCTACTTCACCAGAATGACCTACTCATTATGTAGGACTAAGTTGTAGTCATAGATGGACACCATAGATACACAAATTAGATAGAGTTGAACCTTTATATTCATAGATCTGCACTCATATTTTTGGGGAAGGGGAGCCCTTATACAAGCAGAGTTAAAGTCAGGTAGAGGAATATGATTTTATGGTCCATAAAATAAAATATTTTGGAGCCAACTGCCTCAAAGTAAGGAATAGGAGGGATCTGAATTGTCCAGCACTTTCCTAGCCTTCTTGAGCAATTGCAACACTTCAGTTAGACTGAGCTACTACTGAAAGGAAAAAAGTTTGGCATTCAGAGCCTCTCTTCCAAACACGATCCTCATTGGCATGTCCTTTCAGACAGGTCATGGAACGGATGGGTCAGGAAAGCTCTGGTGCTGCTTGCAAGGGCTTGCTCCCAGCTGCCAGAAGACAGAGGGGAAATCACCTCTAAGGGTGCTGAGAGAAACAGACGTTTGCATTTAGGGTTTTGTTCTTATCAGCATGAAGATGCCTTTGAGGAATAAAGCATAGATTACACAAAAACATAAAAGCAAATCTCTGTTTTCTGTCTGTGGGTACTTTCATTAAAACAGTTGGGGCCTGCTGCTTGCAGAAGCCTCTGCATAAATGAGTCTGCCCTCACATGCCTGTGGCAGAAGAAAGGAATCTCAAAGCAGAAGTTAACATACCAGTTTTAAAGTTCCTTGCAAAGGCCATAAGGATAGCAAAAACCATGTGCAAGACATTTGTTCCCCTCGTGTACGTACACACATACACTGCATGTGCAGCTTGCTGAGCCTGGGCTCTGCCCTGGGCAGCCACAACTACATTCCAGTGACAAAGGCATGCAGCAGTGCTAGCCTGGCACCACAGGCAGATGGACAAAAATTTAATGGATTGCATGGCTTTCATGTGAGGGTTGACTCACACCCAGCTTACTCAGAGCACAGTATGCTTCCTGCACTTAGCTTTGTTAATGGATCCTCAATGACACTGCTATTATAAACAAGTAAATACAGATAAATAACTTTCTTTTTTGAACTTCTCTTCCTCCCCTCATAGCAGAGTTCTTTTGCCCCATCAAGCCCCAATGTCTTTTTGTCTATTCCTCAGCAGGCAGGAGAGAGTAAAGTTAGATTCTCTTAAGGACAGACTAGAATGAGCACATACACAGTACTTCAGAGGAAATAATAATAAAAAAAAAACTTTTCAGCTCACATAAAATAAGATTTTTAGTTAAATACGTATCCTCCACAGTTATCACTGCCTACTGTTTCAGCTGACTCAGCTATTGCCTATAAGTCTAACTGTTGCTAATGGCTGCCCAGTATCAGGAATGGCCACTGAACTCAGAAAAAGGATGGAGTCTTGCAAAAACATGACCAGAAACACAGCAGCATTTAACAGAATATAAGGAAGAAACAAAGCAGTGACTTAGTGCCCAAAGACTTCCCAGGTAGTAAGCTACCAAGTGCAGCTCCATTCACTGAAAGAAGAAAATCTGCTGTGTATTACACAATTTGAAGAACAGGACAAGAGTTTTTTTTTTTTTTTTTTTTTTTTTTTTTTTTTTTTTTCTTTCTTTCTTTTTTTTCATTTTCTTTAGCTATATAACAATATTGGACAGATCAGTGATGTGACCAATATATCTCAGATTTTCCCTGAACTGGTGCCTTGACAGTTGAGTCACCTGACTAACGCAGGAGGGCAGTAGATAGTGATGCTGTTCTATTTTACAGTGAGAGCAGACAAGCAAAGATGATATAATGCCTTCAGGAATCTGACATGATTGATATCTGCCCATATTCCCGAGTGTAACAGTGCAAAATAAAACGACAAGGAAGTAAGCTCTGATCAGAGTGTACCGTAAGCACAGCAGAGCTAGCTACATCCCTGCTTTGTGAAGGCAGGGGGGATTGGCTAATGCACAAGTGGGCATGCTGCTACCTAGCTAGCACAAACAGACCCTGCAAATGATGTCATTAAAGAAAAGTAAAAAACACAGCTAAACAGTCTGTCAAAGTACTATCAAGAGAAGAGAAACATCGAGTCAGTGTCAGTCTGGTTGCCACCAGGCATGGCTTGATGTTTGTGGAGAGTGACATTGTGAAATGCTCCTGAGAAATCTCCCTTTGGCATCGGGGAGAGTTTTCACATTTACCCTAGAACCACTTACTGAGCTATTTGCACTCACTGCCACAAGAGTTTCTGTCAAGAGGACAGCTGGGAGCTTTGGCAGGAAAATGTTTCTTAGGGTGCCATTCACTAAGAAATACATGATACAAATAATCCAACTTTTCTGAGTTGTTTCAACCATAATGCAAGCACTACCCATTCTGAAAACACAAAGATGTTCTGGATGGAAAACAGAATTTTGACGAGGCCAAAGGGGAATCCAAACTACCGTATGGCAGGAGAAAAATGTGTCCCTTTTGTCTTGCAAGGCAAGGATGAGTTACTGCTTCAAGAAGCTCTCTCTATTCTACAGTTCCAAATTGTAACAGAAAGGGAGATAAAAATATTTTGGTGAAGGTGAAGAGGAAAGAGAAGCCTCATTTTCCTATTGTTTCAAAAAATTAACTCTTTGAAAAAAAAAAAAAAGAAGAAGCAAGATGATGAAGGGAGCATATACAGAAACATTGTTTTAGAGACAAATAATCTACTGCTTGGTTTTCATAGATCCCAATATCTCATCATGTTTCACTAATGCTCTAAATCTGGGAAAACATAATTAATAATAATAAATAGTGAAGGTAATTACTGGGTGGTGTTTAGCAATATAATCTCATCAACCTTATCACACTTGAGAAAGTTATGTGTGCCTTGTTTTCCTAGGCTTTTAGCTACAGAACCATCAAGGTAGCTCTTCTTGCAGAAATATATATGTTTAAGCATTGTAATTTATAGCCCAACTGATGTGCTTAAATGTTAAACACCTACTTAAATATTTCTGTTCAACTAGGTCATGCTGGATTGTTAGCCAGCATGTTATCTGACTACACCAAATTTCATCCTCTGAGTAGCAAACCTTCCCATACCTTTGGATGCAGAATAAAGCTTTCAGATCAAATTGCACATCTTCTGCAAAATTATTCTGCAGAAGTGGGAGGATTGCAGCTCGGCATGTTAGACAAAGCCTTGCATTTTAATGCTCCCTCTCTTTCAGAGTTCCCTTTTCTTTTTTTCTTTAAGGAACAAAATTATCTACAAAACACGCTTTCTTTTCATTAAGACAATGATTTTGGCCCTGCTGCCCTCCCTGCTTCATTTACACGATCTATTGAAAGTTGCTCAGCTAATGCTAATCACATAGTGCCTTGTTGACAATACAGCTAATCTGATTTGCTGCTCAAGTAACGCACTTGGGTTGTAAAAGCCCTAGATTTCAAACGTCTAGCGCATAATTCAGCAGTACCTA
Source organism: Anas acuta (assembly GCF_963932015.1). Taxonomy (NCBI): domain Eukaryota; kingdom Metazoa; phylum Chordata; class Aves; order Anseriformes; family Anatidae; genus Anas; species Anas acuta. The sequence goes on along the minus strand of NC_088980.1, from coordinate 115,867,630 downwards.
CAAGCTATTATTCACTAGCCTGAGTGCCTCATCAGTACAAGGTATTAGTTAACTTTTTAGAGATTGTCCTATCAAAAGAGCATCAGGTGATTGCTCTTTTGAGGCACTCATCCCAAATCCTGGCTATACATTTCACATGCCTACTGCATACGCTGTCTGGATTATAAAAGGAAAAGCATTAGGGTGTATTTGCAGTTCTATAACAGTGGGAATTAAATGCATAAATCCTATCACTGTGCAGAGGAGCTATGTAACTTAGTCCCTGTTAAGTATATGGAAAATTTGAACTAATCAGGCCATCACAAAGAGGTACTATTTGCAGGGGGCCACTCAGTATAAAACGTGTTAAGACTTTTCAGGTTCATTCCCTCTTCCATGAATTTTAGACTTTTTGCCTTAGTTTGACCCTATCCAGCTATTTAAAGGATGTTAAATGCTTTGTTCATTTCAATTCTCAGTCCATAGCTCCTATCTTTACTTTCATCTCTGAAAAGAAAGACAAGAAAAAAGGGGGAAAAAAACCCTCTCTGTCCTCTGTACAGTCATGTGGCTGATGCTAACGCTTTTTACAGAAGTGTCTCACCTGGGATGTTCTACTTGCTCCCCTTCAACTTATGTTATTAAAGGTCTTTGGAGATACTTTTGTTTCATCCTTCTGTTCTAGCTTAGCAAGGGTGATGACATACCAACTGAAATGTCTGGAGGCTTGTTAGCAAAAACCCTGTCACTGGGAGGAATCAAAGTGTTTTTGTGCAGAGTCCTTAGGGCACTGATCCTGGCAATACAGCTGGACTCAGATGCAGCCTCCACATGGTCTAACGTGACAAGCAGCTGGATCCTCAAGCCAACAGACAGGGAGTTGTTTTCTCAGGATGAAAAGTGTTTCCCAAAACCAAGGGGTGAAATGAGCACCAGTGCCAGAAAAACTTGCTTAATTTCTTCCAGCCAGCATTTTTTAACTTTAAAAGAGGGCAAAAAAAATACATTAACTAAGGAGAAGAAACTGGTTCTTCCCACTGCAAAAAAAAAAATCAGAATGAGCACTGGAGCAAACTCATCGCTACAGATCAAATTTTGAACAAGATGGGAGTTGGGAACAATTCCTTTTAGTTAGGCCAGCCCTCTGTACAGATAAGCAATCGTTTTAAGCTGAAAATAAGCCTGAGAGTGCCTGTCAGATGTATATGTAATCATTTGCAGTCTAGCTGGAGGATGACCCACAAATACAAGCTGGCCATACATCAGTAATCAAATAATTGACTGGCTGACAACTCAGCCCAGTGCTTGGCTTGATGCCCCTGACTAGACAGGAAATGGCATTTCCTGCGTCTTGATAAAGCAGATGTCACTTGGTCCCTCCAGCAAAATACATGGCACTGAGGGTATCTTTAGAAAAGGTTCCTTCCCACGCATGTAATATTGGCCAGTTTAAAAATATGCTTCACCCCCCATGAAGCTTTATCAGGCAGTAGCTTTTAAGAAGCTGAGAATTTAGGGGAAAAAATTCTACAAAAGATGATGCCTTTATAATTGAGTAAGCCTGCTGCCATGCTGCTTTCCCTAGCTGGTGTTCCTGCTGTTATTCAGGCAGTGTCCTTCCCTGAGGACACAATCCCTTCCTGCCCAGAAATGCAGCACTCTCTCAAGAAAGTAAGCACAAGACAGGGGCTCGTGGGATTGGAGTGACTTGCAAGTGAGCAGCATCTTGGACACTCATAGTCTCAAGCAAGTTGTTTTGCTACCTGTCTCAGTTTCCATTAATTTAACTTAAGAGGGCTCATTCTTTTTGTGGTTTGCAGCTATACAAACTGTAGCTGTTACTGCACTAAATAGCATGTGATCGATGTTTTCCGAGTTTGATCTTGTATTTGTGAGTAACGTGACTTTATCTGGCAGTTTACTATGTAGATATGGATTTAACTTAAATCACTAAGCCATCTTGCATGTTGTTTACTTCATTGCCCAGCACTCCAGAAAGTAGCAGGGACAATAAAGTTGGCTTCCCTGGAGGCTGTCAGAAACTGTGAGGAAGCAACATACAATGTGTGAAAGCATCAAACTCCTCCATTCCTATCATTAGTTTTCAGCTGGTTTAAAGCCTGGGACAGCTCACCTCAAAATCACATGAACACCAGCATGGAGGGAAAGACTGAATGTGAAGAAGGGACAAGGGAACAACAGCACTCTCAGCCTGTAGCTGTCTCTGTGACCACAAGATCAGGCTCCCAGCATACCTGTCTTTATAACCTTTCCCAGGGGAAAAGGGGGGGGGTAGTTTAGCTCTGGCCCCTGGGACAAATCACAGTACTGCCACCTTGCCAGAGCTTGGTGCTGCCAGTCTGCTTTGCCAGGATGCATTTGGGACTGCAGAGGAGATGCTCCCTTGATTAAATATCAAGAATTTGCATTACCAGATTATTGCCCTAATCCATCCAGCTCCATTTTCTGTCCCTGACAGCAGCCAGCACCAGCTTCTTCAGAGACCAGAGTAAAGTCCTCATTATAGGCAATTTTACAGTTAATAAAAACCTAAAAGCCTGTACGCAGACAAATCCCTGTGGTTTTCACATTAGGAGTTTGCCAGAGTTAAAACTGAGAACTGACCATAGGATTTGGTGTAGCAGAAAATGTCAAACCCCTGTTATCCGCAGAGCTTATGCTACTAATAAACAGTGAAAACACAGGAGCATAACTGGAGTTATCTGCACAATAACAAAGCCCTATCCTTAAATAATATAGCCCTTAGAATTACATTTTAGAGGAAAGAAGGGTATATCTGCAGAGGCTGCCTTTTCCTGACACCCCAAGTGCAGATTTCTGCAATCACCTCTCCAGACTGAGTGCTGCATGCAGAAGTCAGGATGCAAAACCTAACTCGCGTGTAATCCTTCAGGCTGGTTACAGTGCTTGGTATGCTGCAAAGATAGCCAGACTGAACTTAAGGAGGCAAAAATCAATTCATAAACAACTTTTAGATTTGATAACTGTCCAAACGTTCACCGCTTGGGTGAAGATAATTGTACTTGCATGCATTTCTGAAATCTATGGCCAGGATGAAAATGGGTATCATTCAATAACTCATCTCTCAACGGTGCCTGTAAATACACTGGCTGATCTATAAAGATGGTTTGGATTATTTGTTTTGTATTGCTTCCTCCACTAGTTCTCCATTACCTCCTGTTTCTGTTACTCTCCACATCTCCTTGTAATTAGTTTTAATTTACCCAGTCCCTGTAGTACAAGCTTGTCATACGTTTATACCACAGCCCGTTACCACCCAACATGATGAATATGAAAGGCTCAAGCTTGTTACAAGCATTAACACATGCAGGCAACACCAAATATTGTGTGATTAGTGCTCTGGAAGGTGGAGACAAGGTCTAGGAGGCTTTTCATTCCAGATCAATAGGACTGATAGAGATTTCTAGGCAAGTCTTTGGGCTAGACAGTTGTTTAGGCATAGTCTGTAAGCAAGGGCTGTGTACAGATCACTTCTGCAGGGCCAGGAGCAACACAAAGCTCAGAATACTTAATAATGCTATGATTCCTCAGCGGGTGAGGTTGACCCAAGTCATCTTTGCCCCAACCCAACCTTGCACTCAGCAACTCTGCCCCTAGCTGTATTCTTGCTCCCCTCCCTTGCACAAGGATTGATCCCTACACAGCTGCATGTAGAGCACTTTTGGGGAGCTGAAATTATCTATAAAACTATAAAAAATGTTGTGAGTACATTCACTTGTTTCAGATCATATGTCATGATCTTGCAAGCAACAACAAGAAAAGGAAAGGCAAGATCATAGAACTGGGAGTAGAAGTGATGGAGGAACCACAGCAGCCTTGTTTTAGGCTAGTTTATGTGTCATAACATTACATTCTCACTTACTTCAGTGACTTACAGCACTTGTGGGGGGCAAAGAGATTTCATCATACACCCTCGAGTCTCAATACCTCAGCACATTTGGGTCCCGCTTGCCTCCAAGGGAAAAACAAAATGTGCATCATTGAGGGAGGAATCTGGCTTGGACTTGGGCTTCTGGTAACTCTGAGAAGATAGAAGGGGTCTGGGGGTTCTGGTGCCCCCTGTCCTGGAGGGGAGATATAGCTGGGAGTACAGAAAGGCATCTTCACTGTCTGTGACTGCGCATCCCTGCTCCTGCAGTTCTCCTTGCCTGTATGTACCTAACATACTGCACATACTTAATTACTGTATATATTTGTTTATAAATTCTCTCCACAACTTTTACTGACCCATCCATTAAAGCAATTTGCAATCCATGATCTGCAGAAACCTGGCAGTCTGCATCACCTAACGATAGTCCACAAAGCAATTGTGGCACTATGGCTTAAGTCAGCATAACCTTATAGCCCTTCCAGCTAATTACTATGACAGCAGATCTGCCCACTTGGCCTTCTCATTCCCATCCCCATGTCATTTCTTCTTTCGCATGGGCAGCAAGAAAGGAGATGGTGCAGAGGCAGGACCAAACACTGCTTTATATGGTAATGGTTCTGGAATTGCACTGTCTGCAAGCATACATGAAACAATAGCATAATAAAGAAGGCATATTGCTGGAAGCTTAAATTTGCTGTTGGAGGACCTCCTGCCCCTCTGAAAATGTTGTCTGTGAGTTCTCAGAATAGAGAAGGCTGTAATGGCATGGTATTACACTATCCTGTGTGTATCAGAGCTGCTCCAAAGAGGAGGAGAACTGCCATCTGACACAATGCAATCAGACCTCTGGCTTCTCCTCCATGCCTTTGGGATTTAAGGTCTTTTTCTTTTTTTTAACCTTCAGTCCTCCTGCAAACCTAATCTCTCTCTTATCCTACACAACCATGTAAAGGTTAAGCTTGAGTGACACAGAGTTCATGGAGAGGCAAGCATCTATTATGACTTCTAAACACCAAAAGTCAACTTACTTCTCTACTATCCTCATGTTAACGTTTCACCTTTGCTTAACACAAAAGAGTTCTGCAAGGCAGCACAAAATACATGGTAGGGGCAAGGAGTATATGCTGAAGCAGGTGTATTCACTGCTATCTTCTTGTACTGCATGTAAGGTACAAGCAAAATGTTGTGTCGTTTTGTTCATTAACCAGATTTGTAGTGGTATGAGTGACTACGTGGGAAAAAAATTATTGGGGGGGAGAGGAAATACAGAGATGCATTCCTTACCTGTTCCTCTCCAACCTGCAGGCTGATGAACAGCAATAGCACAGTGTTGTATTACCGACAAGAGACTGCCTAAATTCTGGATTAAACAATCATGGACTGGATTGCTGACTCTGTAACATTCCTGTGCAGCCCTGTACCACAGATACCCATCCTGTAGTCACTTCTGTTTAATGATAAAAGCCCGTTCTGCTTTATATTTCGCTACATTAAAAAAAAAAAAAAAAAAAAAAAAAAAAAAAAAAAAAAAGTAAAAGAACATTGTGGGTGCAAAGTCAACTGTTCAAAGATTAGGAAATGACAGGTTTAAGATTTCCTGCCTCCCTTCCATTTACAATACAGCCCTCAATTATAAGACCACATGCTATTTTTTCTGATGAAACACTGTGGCTTTCTCAGTGCAATAGATGGTGCCAATGCACAGCTGTGCAACATGGTGCTTCATTCCCTTCACCTACCATGTAGTTTCAGGCTCTGCTTAACTGTATGCTAACCAAATCTCTTCCCTCTGTATAAAATAATTTATCTCTTCATGGGCTCTCCTGTGGTGTTCCTCAATATGCCACTTGAATGCCTCGGAAGCAGAAGTTAATTTATCTCTAAATTAGAGAGGAGTTTATATTCCCTCCATTTTCAAGATGGGAAGCTGTAGCTGCAGTGAGGCTGCACCTAGAAAGCACAGCAACCCATCAAAATGTGCCCTTGCACCCACAGCGTCCCATCAGCCACCCAGCACCCAGGCTGGAGTGCATGCCACCCTCATGGTCTGCATGCAGGGTGGGTGCACACCTTCCCACGGCCCTCTTTCTTTGTGGGTGCCTGCCCCTAGAAACTTTGGGAAGGCAGGCTTTTCCACTGCATCCCTCTGTAACTAGATCAGTAGCAGAAAACACCCATCTCCTCAGTTTTCAGTGTTTTTTGTTGTTGTTGTTGCTGTTGTTTGTTTGTTTTTTGGGGGGGAGGAAGGGGAAGGTTGAGCCAGGACACAGCTTCCTGTGCCCGGACGCTTTCATTTCACCCTCAGGTTTCAGAGCAGTCTCTCCTATTGCCTCACTGGCTCCTTCCGAAAGCTCTTCCCTTTCTGCTGTTCCTCTCCCATCCCTAACAAGCTTTGTCCTCTCAGTCCCTATGAGCCCATCTCAGGCTTTCTACCTCCTTGTCCCCACCTCCTCCTTGTTCCCAAGTTTCATCCTGTGCTGGTGAGCAGCAGGGAGGCTGCTGCCCTCTCCCTCTCTGCAGGGGTGCTCTGCAGGTGATTCTCTCCAGCCTTTAGTGAATTTATTTGTCATTTAGTTTTACATTCTCCCTCCTCCTTTTAACTTCCCATGCTCCTAACGCTAATGTTTGGGCACATTTTCATGTACTCCCCAGATGAAGGCTGCTTTTCTCAGTTCTGAATCAGTTCTCTTTTTTCAAATTATATATATATGTACGTATATATATATATATACATTCATCATACTGCTGAAATGAAAACACCCCTGTTTTGCATCACCCAAAACCAAAACATGCAGCTAGCAACCTCCCCAAAAGGAACCAAAGTGCCCGATGAAGGAATCCCCTTCCCTTTGCCCATAGTTACTTTTAACCCCACAGAGCAACCTGTTTCCTTTCAGTCCCCAGTTGCTGCTGAGGCAGCTGCACTGCGGCATGGCAGGACCCAGGGAATTTTTTTTGCATGGGGCTTGAGTGTAACCCGCAGCTGTGTGTACAGCCCGGCACAGGCGGACAGCAGGGCTCTGCACCTCCTCTTCCTGCTGTAAGCTCAGGTTGCTTGAGGGCCAACAGAGAGCAGGACAAAGTTTGTTTTGCTGGTAAGGGCTCAAGAAGAGAGGAGAAGAGAGAGGAAGCAACCGATGAAGGAAGGGAGAGAGAGGTAGGATTTTGGGTCCAGAGGCAGCGGTGGAAGGAAATAAAGATAAAGCTCACCCCAAAATTTCTAGATAGTGCCATACCCATCCTCCTACCCC